>NC_068420.1:24913556-24955623 GCF_023724105.1 Carassius gibelio
TTTCCCTTGTGTTTTTCTTGTTTCTTGTTTTGGACTGATTTTGTGGTCATGACCTCTTTCCTGTTTTTTGGATTTTGATTTTGGATTACCCCATTAAAATACTGCGACTGGATCTCTCGTTTCCTGTGTGCATTTGTTACACTTTGCCTCACAGAAATGTTACATTTGACAGCTGCAGCCAAGGTAAATGAAAGAAAAACACTGTAGTTAAAATGTTTAATATTCACAGATGAAAGTTTATTTATTATGAAGTTATGTGCGTTTCTTAGAACGAATTTAAGCAGGATAAATGTCAAGCCTATAAGCCTGTGCTTATATTTTCTTTAAGATACACAGTATTAAACCATACCCAGTATTATTTATATAATATGAATATTATTTTAAAGAAATTGTGTCATCAGAGCATTAAAAGTGGTAGTCTATTTTAGTGAGCTGCCTATATTTAAGTTTTTTGGGAAAAGATATTTGTCTGTACACTGATTTAAGAAATTGTTGCGCATTTTATAAGTTGTTTCCTTTATTTTAGTCAAACGTGAGGCACTGTAATTTAGCTCGCATTGTTTAGGTCTAATTAAAACAAGAAATGAATAAATTAAACCTCCACAATTTAGTTAAATCATTGAAAATCTAAAGAATGGACTGATTAATAGAACGTCCTCACATTTAAACTCAGTTCCTCTCATTATAATCAGCAAAATGCACACAATGTAAATAAAAGATTAATTAATTAACAACTTCAGTGATTTTAAAGGGAGCCTTCTTTACTTTCTTTCATATATATTTAAGTAAAAAAAAAATCCAGCTGCTTTTAAATGCAGGTGTGTATCATATTCTGATGCTGAGTGCGAAGCAAAGCATTTATTCTTACTTCTCTACTTATTTATTATTATTATTTATTATCATTTATTTATTTTGGATAACTGCATGTAAAAATGATTTACTTTGTAATGGATATGCAAAATATGAATTATTATTCAAATTCAAGTGTTTGTGTGAAAATTATTAATGCGCATGCATGACAGGGAGGCGTCCTCTCAATCACATTATTTTTTTTTCTGAAAATGACATTGGGGTGTCTCACATACATGACAAATATATCTACAGAAAGCTTGAAACGTCTTTTTAACAAATCAATTCAAAACTAAAGGATTATGTAATCTGTGAAGGTTGCATTTCTCAAAAGTACGTCCATGTGGAGAGAGCCAGCACTGTGAATTTCATCTTGCAGCCGACACGAAAAAATTTGTTTATAAAGAATTATTTAAAATGTCTCCTTTTTCACAATTATTAAGCTACTTCTGCTTGTGCTTTGTGACAAACATGTGCTTGAGCACAGAATATATTAAGGCTCATTATGGATTATAGATGTCAATTTTGACTTGGGAAATCCAAGATGGCGGCATGTATGGTTTGATGTGTGTTTGTCCTCTTATCTATATTCATTTGTTTGTGCTCATATATGGAGTAAAATTTTTAGAAGATTCTATGATTGAGCTCTTTGGTTTTTAGATGAAATAATTTTTTAATTGGATTATGGACTATTTTGATGCAGAAAAGCTTCCATCTCCAGGCTCTACTTGGATCCTGAGGCTCTGTTAGCTTCTCTAGGCCTTAACAGCCTAGCAACCATCTCTAGGCTCCAGGCCCTAGCAGCCTAGCTACCATCTTCCTTTTCTAGCCCAGCTCCAGCATCATCTCTAGGCTCCAGGCCCTAGCAGCCCAGTTTCCATCTTCAGGCTTTATTTGGATCCTGAGGCCTTGTTGGCCTCTCCAGGCCCTAGCAGCCCAGCTACCATCTCTAGGCTCCAGGCCCTAGCAGCCCAGCTACCGTCTCTAGGCTTTGTTTGGATCCTGAGGCCCTCTCCAGGCCCTATCAGCCCAGCTACCATCTCTAGGCTCCAGGCCCTAGCAGCCCAGCTACCGTCTCTAGGTTCTGTTTGGATCCTGAGGCCCTCTCCAGGACCTAGCAGCCCAGCTACCATCTCTAGCCTCCAGGCCCTAGCAGCCCAGCTACCGTCTCTAGGCTCTGTTTGGATCCTGAGGCCCTCTCCAGGCCCTAGCAGCCCAGCTACCATCTCTAGGCTCCAGGCCCTAGCAGCCCAGCTACCGTCTCTAGGCCCTGTTTGGATCCTGAGGCCCTCTCCAGGACCTAGCAGCCCAGCTACCATCTCTAGGCTCCAGGCTCCAGGCCCTAGCAGCCCTGCTACCATCTCTAGGCTCTGTTTGGATCCTGAGGCCCTGCTAGCCTTTCCAGGCTTTACTTGGATCTTGAGGTTCTGCTAGCTTCTCTAGGCCCTAGCAGCCCAGCTAACATCTCCAGGCTCTGCGTGGATCCTGAGGCCCTGTCAGCTCCTCTTCTGCTAACATGGCTCTTCTCTTAATGCTGCTTTGTTCATTGTTGTGCAGAATCTAAGACCAAGTGATTTATACTGGATGAGTACATCGTACAATATTTGTGGCTCTTTGGACATAGCCTATGGATTTAACTGTTCAGCCTTTGTGCATTCCCCTCAAATGCCAAAAGAGTTGGCAGAGGACTTAAATTTAGTCTGGTTGCTATCCAGAGATATTCTTCAGCTTCAGAATCTTTTGATTTTAAATGACTATTTTGCATTTGATGGCAGACATTACTGGGACTCTCATTTTAAAAACTCTACAGATTCTTCATATACTGATGGTAAACGGAGATGGTTAATATTTTTATTGCTGCTTTTATCTGGCAATGTGCAGCCAAATCCAAGCCCTGAGTTGCAGTGTATTCCATTGCCATCTGATGTGAAATCCATGTCTGGTTTGAGTATAATTCACCTTAATGTTCGCAGTTTGTTACCCAAAATGGATCTGCTTAGAATTTGGGTGAATTTAACAGATGCAGATATTGTTGTGCTATCTGACCTGGCTGACAAAATCAATCACTGATATGGATATTGGAATGTGTGGTTATAACGTGTTTCGTGCTGACAGACCAAGGAAGGATGGTGGGGTTGCTATTTAGGTCAAATCTAAATTTAATGTGAAGTTAGTAGATTCAGAATCAATCGGTAAGCAGCTGGAATTTTTGGCAGTGAAGGTGGAGTTGGCCAAGGGCCTTAATGTTACTGTCGTTGGGTGTTATAGGCCTCCTTATGCCATGAGTACTGCATTGCAGACTCCTATTCAACTCTTATCCAGATTGGACTACTCTGAAATTATTTTAGCAGGTGATCTAAACTGGGATTGGCTGAAACCTTGTTTAGATGAATTTAAGTCATTTTGTGATTCTGTCAATTTTACACAGTTAATCAATTCTCCCACTCGTTTAATCAATCAATCAATCACCTTTATTTATATAGTGCTTTAAACAAAATACATTGCGTCAAAGCACCGAACAACATTCATTTGGAAAACAGTGTGTCAATAATGCAAAATGATAGTTAAAGGCAGTTCATCAATGAATTCAGTTATGTCATCTCTGTTCAGTTTAAATAGTGTCTGTTTTTATTTGCAATCAAGTCAATGATATCATTGTAGATGAAGTGACCCCAACTAAGCAAGCCAGAGGCAACAGCGACAAGGAACCGAAACTCCATCGGTGACAGAATGGAGAAAAAAACCTTGGGAGAAACCAGGCTCAGTTCGGGGGCCAGTTCTCCTCTGACCAGACGAAACCAGTAGTTCAATTCCAGGCTGCAGCAAAGTCAGATTGTGCAGAAGAATCATCTGTTTCCTGTGGTCTTGTCCTGGTGGTCCTCTGAGACAAGGTCTTTACAGGGGATCTGCATCTGGGGCTCTAGTTGTCCTGGTCTCCGCTGTCTTTCAGGGCAGTAGAGGTCCTTTCTAGGTGCTGATCCACCATCTGGTCTGGATACGTACTGGATCCGGGTGACTGCAGTGACCCTCTGATCTGGATACAGACTGGATCTGGTGGCTACGGTGACCTCGGAACAAGAGAGAAACAGACAAATATTAGCGTAGATGCCATTCTTCTAATGATGTAGAAAGTACGGTGTTATGTGAAGTGTTTCCGGTTCCGGTTTACCTAATTATTGCAGCCTAAAAATCCTTTAACGGATTTGGATATTAAAAGCATATTAGTATGTTATGTGTATGCCAGGTTAAAGAGATGGGTCTTTAATCTAGATTTAAACTGCAAGAGTGTGTCTGCCTCCCGAACAATGTTAGGTAGGTTATTCCAGAGTTTAGGCGCCAAATAGGAAAAGGATCTGCCGCCCACAGTTGATTTTGATATTCTAGGTATTATCAAATTGCCTGAGTTTTAAGAACGTAGCGGACGTAGAGGAGTATAATGTAAAAGGAGCTCATTCAAATACTGAGGTGCTAAACCATTCAGGGCTTTATAAGTAATAAGCAATATTTTAAAATCTATACGATGTTTGATAGGGAACCAGTGCAGTGTGGACAGGACTGGGCTAATATGGTCATACTTCCTGGTTCTAGTAAGAACTCTTGCTGCTGCATTTTGGACTAGCTGTAGTTTGTTTACCAAGCGTGCAGAACAACCACCCAATAAAGCATTACAATAGTCTAACCTTGAAGTCATAAATGCATGGATTAACATTTCTGCATTTGACATTGAGAGCATAGGCCGTAATTTAGATATATTTTTGAGAAGGAAAAATGCACTTTTACAAATGTTAGAAACGTGGCTTTCTAAGGAAAGATTGCGATCAAGTAGCACACCTAGGTTCCTAACTGATGACGAAGAATTGACAGAGCAACCATCAAGTCTTAGACAGTGTTGTAGGTTATTACAAGCATAGTTTTTAGGCCCTATGATTAACACCTCTGTTTTTTCTGAGTTTAGCAGTAAGAAATTACTCGTCATCCAATTTTTTTAAATCTTAAGTGCCATGAGAAATCCACCTTAATTGATTTAATTTTGACTAATGTCCCACACATTAGTTTTTTTAAATTTTAAGTGCCATGAGAAATCCACCTTATTTGATTTAATTTTGATTAATGTCCCGCACAAATTTTCTGCTGTTGGTGTTTTTTGCTATGACCTTAGTGATCATTGTGTTGTTGCTGCTGTAAGAAATACTAAGATGCCTAAATGTAAACCTCGTGTAATATGTAAGAGGAATCTCAAAAAATTTAATGAACAGGGCTTTTGCCATGATTTGTTTAATTGTGATTGGAGTAGAATAGAGCTGATGAGTTAAGGGGTGGGACAATCCCTGGTTTTCCTCTGAGCCTGGAGATATTCTTAATGACCGCAATTTAGCTTGGGTCAAAGCAAGAAAAACGGGCTCTTCGTCTGATTGGCTTGTTTTTAGGCAGTTAAGAAATAAATTTTCTTATTTTATTAAGAAAGCAAAATCTGACTTTTATCTTACAGCTACTACTAACACCTTAAATGATCCAAGGAAATTTTGGAAGGCTATAAAATTACTTTCTTTAAACAAAGATAGTATTAATGTTGCTTCTTTTATTATGAAAGAGTCTGTAGTAGTTCATGACAAGCTGGAGATATTGAACCATTTTAATGAGTATTTTATTCAGTCTGGTTCTTTGTTTGACACTGCTTGTCCTTATACTGTGACACCTTGTAGAGATGTACCAGTCTCTACAAGTGTCTTCAATCTCACTCCATTCTTAGTGGCTGACGTTCAAAAAGCCCTAAAAGGGCTGGCTCCTGAAAAACCTCCAGGACCTGATCTTATAGAGCCCTACTTCTTAAAAATAGCTGCTGATTGTGTAGCACAGCCTCTAACATACCTTTTTAATCTTACTTTAGAGAGCAATACTATTCCTCAAAATATGGAAATCTGCATTTGTCTGTCCATTATTGAAAGGGGGTGACCCTTTAAATTTAAATAATTACAGGCCAATTTCTAATTTGTCTGTTTTGGCCAAAATGCTTGAATCCCCGGTGAGTGATCAGATGAAAGACTTCTTGCATGTACAGGACATTTTATCCCCAGTTCAGTCAGGTTTTAGAAAAAAACATAGTACCATCACAGCTGCAATGAAGGTGATAAATGACATCTCTGTTGCTCATGACAAGAAGCAGCACTGTGCAGCACTTTTTATTGATTTGTCAAAAGCTTTTGACACAGTTGATCATGATGTTTTAAAGATTAGGCTTCTTAATTCGGGGTTTTCAGAGAATACTGTCTCTTGGTTCTCAAACTATCTTAGTGACAGAACCCAGTGCATTAAGTATGATGGTGTTCAATCGGGTATTTTACCAATCCTTAAAGGGGTTCCACAAGGCTCTGTGTTAGGCCCTCTTTTATTTACTATTTATATAAATAACCTTAATCAGCATGTGTCTGATGCAAACTTTCATTTTTATGCAGATGACACAGTTATTTACTGCTGTGCACCCTCTCTTAAACAAGCCAATGCACATTTACAGAATGCCTTCACTGTGGTCCAAAACACGTTGCTACAGTTGAAACTTGTGCTTAATGCAGAAAAAACCAAATGTATGCTCTTCACGGGCACTCGGAATAGACCACTGAATGTTCCTTCAGTGATTACTCTTGACGGACGTGAAATACAGACTGTTACAACTTATAAGTATCTTGGAATTGTTATTGATGATTGCCTGTCATTTAAGCCTCATGTTCACTGTCTAGTGAGAAAGTTGAGGCTAAAATTGGGTTTTTACTTTCGAAATAAGCTGTGTTTTTCTTTTAATGTTAAAAAACGGTTAGTGGCATCCACTTTTTTATCTGTGCTGGACTATGGTGATATATTATATATGCAATCATCTGCTCAATGCCTTCATATGATTGACACAGCCTATCATGCATCGCTGAGATTTATTACTAATTGTAAAGCTCGCAGCCACCGCTGTGAGCTGTACTCTCATGTAGAGTGGTCTGCTCTGGCCACACGGAGGCTTTGTCATTGGTACATATTCATATATAAGGCTATTCTTGGTGTGCTTCCATCCTATTTATGTTCACTTCTTATGAAAAAAAGTGCTGGTCATTACTCTCTCCGTTCTCAGGCTGTTGTCTTGTTTTCTGTCCCACATGTCAGTACTGAGCTGGGTAAAAAGGACTTTGTTTATTCTGCTCCCTTTACATGGAATTTGCTGCAGAACAACTTAAAACTTAGTAAATTGATTCCTTTGAGTGTTTTTAAGTTAAAAATTAGATGTTTTGAGTTGGACTCCCTCACATGTCAATGTTTTTAATTGAGATTTCATTGTCAGTGCATAACTGGCTTTCAAACTGTTTCTATTAATTTTTGTTTTTATTTTCATGTTTTTTTGGTACGTGTACGTGTCTTTGTACGTATGTAATGATGTGATGTTATTCAGTTGCCTATCTTGGCCAGGTCTCCCTTGCAAAATAGATTTTTAATCTCAATGGGCTTCTCCTGGTTAAATAAAGGATAAATAAAATAAATAAATAAAAAATAAAAAAAAATAATTCAATATAAAACTGCGGTTAGTTGAATAATGCAACGAATAATGACAAATGAACGACTAGTAACTAGAGGGTTCTCTAGACATCTCTATTAAAGTTTTTAAAGCATTTTATATGTGTTTGCATAAATTCTTCTTTCAGAACAGTCTGTAATGGAGAAATGCTTTAACAATGATTTCTACTCTGAAACACAAAAACAAAAATTTAAATAAAAATTATATTTTATGTTTTGAGAATGGCCAGCCCTTCTCTGCAGATATTGTTGCTTCTGGTTTGTGCATTGTAAATACAAATAATAATAATAATATGAATAATGTTTCCAAAAAATCTAAAATAGAACATGTTCATAGACATTATTTTACTGATGTCTGGACTCTGTTTGGGATTTAGAAAAACTAGACAGGCTACATTCTGTGAGAATTTATATTTCACACTTTAAAAAATACTATTTAGTCGAAACAAAAGAAAATTAACACAACCGTTAGCATAGGCTATTTTTTTTTTTTTTTTTTTTGGAGTTAAGGCAACTTCCTCTGAAATTAAGTAATAATAGCTAATAAACCCCGTGGCTATATTTGTCATGATCCTGGTTTCTTCTTTCTCTGTCTCCCTCTTGTGGTCACACACCCACTCACACAATCAGGCACACACATCCACCCCTCCGCTCATTATCTCTTTCAGCTGTTTCCCCTTTCGTTCCCCTATACTCACCTCTCTCTTGATTGTCTTTGCTTCTTATTCCCTCTTCCTAGTTCAGTCGTCTGGCTATTTCTGTTTTGGCTCTGATTGAAGCCTGTGATTTATGTTCTAATTATTCAGTGAAGGCAATTTGCTTTATTAAACACTGTTAACTGCATCCTTGGTCTTCCATTGTTCTTACCTCTAACAATATTGTGCTATACAGTAGTCAACATTTGAAGAGGATCAAAACCTTTCTTCAGCATTATTCTAAAACCAACATGATGAGACAATTGTTCTACTTTGTCTTATGAAGGTTTCAAACTTGCAGAGCAGGTTTAGCCAGTGTCCATATGAAAGAGCAAGAAATTTATTGTTATTTGTGAACGTAGATGAAGAAGAATACTTTAAGTGAAGTGAAAGTGAGAGAAAGTGACATTCAGCCAAGTATGGTGACCCATACTCAGAATTTGTGCTCTTCATTTAACCCATCCGAAATGCACACACACAGAGCAGTGAACACACACACACACCCGGAGCAGTGGGCAGCCATTTATGCTGCGGCGCCCGGGGAGCAGTTGGGGGTTCGATGCCCTGCTCAAGGGCACCTAAATCATGGTATTGAAGGTGGAGAGAGAACTGTTCATGCACTACCCCCACCCACAATTCCATCCGGCCCGAGACTCGAACTCACAACCCTTCGATTGGGAGTCCGACGCTCTAACCATTAGGCCACGACTTCCCAAGCGGAATCCTCCATCAGCTGCTCCTCCTTCACTGCACACGACTCATGCAAACTGACCCAACATTTAGCAAGGCAGGAAAACCTTCAGTCTTCCTGAAGGAAAATATGTTTCACTGTAATTTAATGCTGTTAAATAGAAAGTGTAAAAAAATGAAAAAACTAGTGTAGGCTATTCTTTAAAATATATAATTCTACTTGCAGTATATAATAATATAGGGTTGGCTATAAACAAACAAACACACAAAAAATGTTAAGCAATGCATAAGGTAAGGTTGGGCTCTCTCATTCCCTCACTCAGGAGAAATCCAAACGTTTACATATGCGTGATGTTGCCCATTTGAAGCTTAACTATTAATCATTGGGTAAAACAGGTCGTAGTTCACGCGTGTTTCAGTATGGATGGAAAATTATAATTAGCAAAAATAAGCCTTCATATTGTAACCTTATCAAAGAACCTAATAAAATATGAAAATATGGAATATAGGCTCTGTGAAATTGCACTAGTGATGGTTCGTCCATGAACAAATCTATAAGGCTTTCTCATGTTCCCTTGTGTTTTTCTTGTTTATTGTTTGTTTCTTGTTGTTATGATCTCTTGCCTGTTTTTTGGATGTGATATTGGATTCCCCATTAAATACTGCTATTGGATCTCTCGTTTTCTGTGTGCATTCGCTAACAGAAACCCCCTTTCCAACGACAACAAAGGGAACCCCCTTTACACAGGCAACGCCAAGTAACTTATCTCCAGACTCTGATCTGTACTGATGTATCTAATATAATTTTACCTTCATCGATGAACTCAATGGGAGGGTTAATTAAGTGACCGATGGCTGTTCATGTCTATGCAATTTAACGTATTGCTGTAAACTTGGGATTTCACATTTTCATTCTCTTTTCTCTTAAACTCATTCTTTCCTGACTTTCTCTCTTCCTGCAACTTGTGTGAATGTGTAAGCGCGTGTGCGTTAGATTAGTTTATGTGTCTTTTATATATATATATATATATATATATATATATATATATATTTAAAATAAAGCCTTATTCTTATTGAAAATTGACGATCTTGTTACTGTCCTAATTAATTGTGTTTTAACTATACTTTGGATATTAATATCCAATGCAGAGTTGATGTTATACAGCTCTTTCAATGAATCGCTGGCCTTCTCAGTGATCAGCCATGAAACAGTGATTCTGTTCAAATTCCCTTTAAATATTTAATGATTCCCTTTCAGCTAAACTGAACTGTTTCCCTTACATGCCCCTTCACTTAACCAAAGGGCCAGCTATGAGGGTCTATGGACCCTTCCCTCGAAATGCAATTAACACGTCAAACCTGCCTCCTCATATTTGCGGTCGGCCTCCTCAACGATGTGTTTGGCCTCTTTGAGCTGGATCTCCTGGATCTCCATCTTCTCCTCATCCTTCAGAGCCCTGTTCTCAATCACCTTCATGCCTCTGGAAGCAGAAAGCAAGAAATGGATTGAAAGAGACAACAAAATCTCTCTATAGCATTACTAGGACTCAGTTTGGATCGATAGCTTGCTAAAAAAAATAAAATAAAAGAGGAATTTTTTTTTTAAAGCAGCCAACTTATCTGCAACTAAGCTCTGGGATCAAAGACAAAGTTTAAGCTTCTAAATGTTTTCTTGCATTATCACAACAGTCACTGTCAGAACAGATGAATGGGAGGGAAAAAGCACTTAAGAGCTAGGCCAGGTCTCGGTACAGAGTGGTTCTATGCAGGCGTGCTGGGCTGGAGACAGAGGGACTCTGTGTGTGCAGACAAAGGGAGGGAAATGCAGCCTAGTGGCTCTACAAATTACTGTTTATTCAGGAACCCACTGGCTCTACGCAAACAACTCATGTCAGTGGTTAAGGCCAAAAACAGCATCACATAACTACGACCGACCGAAGTTTTTTCAAAACGTTCCAAAAAAAAAAAAAAGTGTTGGTGAAAAGTGAAAACCAAAATGAAATTAAAACTTGACACACATTTTTGGATGTTTTATACTACAAGTATTTTTAATGTATGAAAAAAATGCTTTGATTTATTTTATAGCATTATTTAGTTAAAATTAATTTATTTTATTGTTAAAATAAAATAAAAATAAAAACAAACCAAATTATTTCATATTATAAAGTTAAAGCAATAATAATAATAATAATAATAATAATAATAATAATATTAATAATACTTCCCTAAACCACTACGATTACGAACTACTCATGTAGGGTTGTGGTGCTGGTGATAAACAGATTACATGGACTTCCCTCGGCGCACACAAACAGTCTTTATGCAGGGCACCAGATGTGCAGTGCAGGCAGCATGTTGTCATTTCAATAGCAACACATCGGCGGAGCTGCGGAGCTTCCATGGCAACCAAAGACATACCATCTGATAACATTATTTCTAGGGCTTAAAGTCATATTATATGTTGGTATATATAGGCAATATATTATTATTTTAAGAATCAGTCAAAATTTTGCATCAACACACAATCAAGTTCCATTTACCAATTGCCATGCTCTCAGACAAAGGGTTGTGAAATCGGTCGTAAAACCCCTCCATAACTGCATTTTCTCAGATCTTAAGAGATTTAATGTCTCTTTTATTCAGTTAATCTAAGGCTGTGGCTAAAGAAAATTGTAGTTTGTGATCTTGTGTCTCTTTCTTTCAGTGTTTGTTCACAGCAGATGTTGGAATGATTGAAATAATGTTTCAGAAGCATCATACTAACTTTTAAATAACATTCTACTTACATTAAGGTAACTGGATATTTGAATTTTTTTGGAATGTTACAAATAAAGGTTCCTAGAACGTTGAATGTTTGAGTAACATCAAACCTTTTAAAAACGCTCCAAATTTTATGTTCCCAGAACCAACACTGAATATTTGGAGAATGTTTTTGTAACAAAATTTTGTTAGCTGGGTCGCTGGAAAAACACATTAGTAGATGGCAATTTAATTCTCCTACAGTTACTACTGACAGCTCATTTAAATATTTGTAATTATTCATAATTAATTGTAATTATTTATATAAATTTCCCTTTTGACCTAATTTACTACAAGTTATTAAAATGGCTACCAAGATAAGTTAGGAGACTAAACTGCTCAAGACATTTTTTGTCCCTCAATTATCTAACAGTTGTGTCAGGAATGTTGTTTCTGGAATCCTTTCACCAGTCTTATAATCTTCAATAGACTGTTAGTATAGACTGTAATAGACTGTAAATGCAGTTGTCTCTTTTCCTCAGATTGTCAGCTTCTACCTGGAAATAACTTTACAACAGAGTGCAACATTCCAGGAAATTTTATGTGCAGAGATGGTGAATGTATTCCTGGAGGTTTGCAGTGTGATGGCTTTTCAGACTGCTTCGACAAGAGTGACGAGAAGGGATGCCGTAAGTCTTACCTTCACTGCACAGTAGAGTCCACACAGAGCTGAACAAATTTTAATCTATAAAAATCTCTTACATTGTTAACCACCATTGCACTTCACCATCTAATAGGGGACCAGTGTCCTTCAGCTTAGTGAAATCACTACTACATTGCCAGATCTGTTGCTGTGTATGTTTAGCATGTACAGTTTAGCCTGTGTGGAAATGGCCATGCAATAGTGAACAAAATGGTGACCTAAGCATGGAAACATCTAAATTAACTGATATTGTTCAAGTAAAAATAATTATTTAACATCACTGAACCAAACTTACACACGTCAGGTTACACCAACAAAACTCATTTTATGGGTTTAAACAAGTAGAGAGAGCTCTTTAAGGTAACAACTGCAGGTCAATACTTGGAAGAGTGAAGAGTGAATTTGTTAAATAAAATGACTTTGGTCCCCAGTTAGATGGCGATCTGCGATGCCTGTTTGGCTGATTTTCCTTTTTTTTGCATCATAAACACACTGTATATGATTTAAAAGTCAAAAAGCAACATTTAATGACAAATTGCTGCGTTGAAAAGTTTCAGTTGATTTCGATAAAATACATTTTAACATTGGCACTTAATGTACTTAAACTTGACCATTTATGGCACTCAGATAGGTATGTTCTACGCACTAGTTTTGATAGTGATAAATAAGCTATATATCTGGTTTCAACATTATTTATCCATTAGCCATTCTCTTTAAATATAATAAGAACCAGCTGTATGCAAAGTGACAAAACGTATAATTCCCCTTCAGGAACTTGAGCTGCGTCCGAAAGCGCTATGGGAACGGCCTTCAGCGTGACCAGTTTTGAATAAGGTGTAATCAGTCCCATGAATGGGCGTGATGTCATAGGCTGGTGACGTAGGAAGCTATAAAAGCATGTGAGGTGGAATGAGCATCAATTCTTTTTTTCATTGTCGGGGCTAATGGTGAATTGCTTCAGTCAGATTAATAAGGCTCAGGAGGCAGAGTTCCAGATGTCAAAATATAGACTTTATTACTCAAAGCAACAAAGCCGAGATAACGGGCACCACATCTGAGTTCTCTGTCTGTCTCTTTTTTTTTTTTTTATACATTTTTTATTGTTTTGATGTCTTTCAACTCACAGAATGATTAAGACAACATTCAGCCATTACAACAGCAAGGAAAAAAATCTCACAACAAAACATAACATACAAAAAAAATAAAAAAAATAATAATAAATAAATAAATAAATAAATAAATAAATAAATAAATAAATAAATAAATAAATAAAAAATTATTAATTTTGAAAAAGTATATAAAATTAAAACATGGATGGAAAAGAAAATAATAATAATAATAATAATAATAATAAAATCATTAACCGTTCGGTTACACTGAAGTGTAAACAACAGATATAAAAACAAAAGATGCATGTATTGCTTCAGAATATGCGAGACTGTACATGTATAACAGTGCTGAAAGAAGTCTATAACAGTTATAGAAAAGGCAATTAGAACCAAAACAGGGAACTGTAAATACAATTATAAACATATATAAAAATAATAACTAAGTGTATAAAGAAATAGAGGGAGAAAAAAAAAAAAAGCAAACAAAGCCTGAAACCTGGGGGGGGGGGGGGGTTAATCTCCTTAATTCAAGTCAGTAGACCTTTGAGCTTCTCCAAAGTTTGAGCCCAGAGTCTGATGGTGTCCTCTCTTGCACCATGAATGCGTGCAGTGGACAATTCGAGATATACCACATCTATAAATGTGAGAACCCAATGTTGTTTATTAAGAGAATGTGGAGGCTTCCATCTCGTTGCAACTAATTTCTTGGCAGCTGTTAAGCCATCTAAAAACACCCGTTTCTGAATTTTGTTAAGTTGGATGCCAGAGAGCTCATTTAAGATTAAAACAGATGGAGACAAAGGGACAGAGACATTTAATATAGTGGACAAATTATCTTTAACCATAATCCAAAAGTTAGCAACCCCAGGGCATTCCCAAATCATGTGATAAAAAGTACCAAATTCACTTGTGTGGCAGAGTGTACAATTAGGATCAGGTTTAAGTTTCATATAATAAAGTTTACGTGGGGTCAGGTATGTCCTATGGATAAAATTAAAATGGATTTGTTGATGATCTGGATTCCTAGAAGCAAGCATTACCATAGCCCAGACATTGTTCCAATCAAAACCAGGGGAAAGGTCTGGAATATCTGCCCGCCAAGAAGAGTCTATTGTCAAAGGGGGATACACTTTTGAAGAAAAAAACCATATAATTTAGAAACTAATCCTCTCGTTCCCTGGGTCTCACATAATATTTTCAGTAAAGGGTGGTCTTTAAGAGGAGCCTTCCAAGGGACCCCATAGGCCTTCATGGCTGCTCTCAACTGCAAGTAAAAAAAAAGGTGGATCTCTGCAGATTAAATTGAATATCAATCAATCAATCAATCACCTTTATTTATATAGTGCTTTAAACAAAATACATTGCGCCAAAGCACTGAACAACATTCATTTGGAAAACACTGTCTCAATAATGCAAAATGATAGTTAAAGGCAGTTCATCATTGAATTCATTGATGTCATCTCTGTTCAGTTGAAATAGTGTCTGTTTTAATTTGCTATCAAGTCAACGATATCGCTGTAGATGAAGTGACCCCAACTAAGCAAGCCAGAGGCGACAGCGGCAAGGAACCGAAACTCCATCGGTGACAGAATGGAGAAAAAAACCTTGGGAGAAACCAGGCTCAGTTGGGGGGCCAGTTCTCCTCTGACCAAACGAAACCAGTAGTTCAATTCCAGGCTGCAGCAAAGTCAGATTGTGCAGAAGAATCATCTGTTTCCTGTGGTCTTGTCCTGGTGCTCCTCTGAGACAAGGTCTTTACAGGGGATCTGTATCTGGGGCTCTAGTTGTCCTGGTCTCCGCTGTCTTTCAGGTCAGTAGAGGTCCTTTCTAGGTGCTGATCCACCATCTGGTCTGGATACGTACTGGATCCGGGTGACTGCAGTGACCCTCTGATCTGGACACAGACTGGATCTGGTGGCCACGGTGACCTCGGAACAAGAGAGAAACAGACAAATATTAGCGTAGATGCCATTCTTCTAATGATGTAGAAAGTACGGTGTTATGTGAAGTGTTCCGGTTCCAGTTTACCTAATTAATGCAGCCTAAAAATCCTTTAACGGATTTGGATATTAAAAGCATATTAGTATGTTATGTGTATGCCAGGTTAAAGAGATGGGTCTTTAATCTAGATTTAAACTGCAAGAGTGTGTCTGCCTCCCGAACAATGTTAGGTAGGTTATTCCAGAGTTTAGGCGCCAAATAGGAAAAGGATCTGCCGCCCGCAGTTGATTTTGATATTCTAGGTATTATGAAATTGCCTGAGTTTTGAGAACGTAGCGGACGTAGAGGAGTATAATGTAAAAGGAGCTCATTCAAATACTGAGGTGCTAAACCATTCAGGGCTTTATAAGTAATAAGCAATATTTTAAAATCTATACGATGTTTGATAGGGAGCCAGTGCAGTGTGGACAGGACCGGGCTAATATGGTCATACTTCCTGGTTCTAGTAAGAACTCTTGCTGCTGCATTTTGGACTAGCTGTAGTTTGTTTACCAAGCGTGCAGAACAACCACCCAATAAAGCATTACAGTAGTCTAACCTTGAAGTCATAAATGCATGGATTAACATTTCTGCATTTGACATTGAGAGCATAGGCCGTAATTTAGATATATTTTTGAGATGGAAAAATGCAGTTTTACAAATGCTAGAAACGTGGCTTTCTAAGGAAAGATTGCGATCAAGTAGCACACCTAGGTTCCTAACTGATGACGAAGAATTGACAGAGCAACCATCAAGTCTTAGACAGTGTTCTAGGTTATTACAAGTAGAGTTTTTAGGCCCTATGATTAACACCTCTGTTTTTTCTGAATTTAGCAGTAAGAAATTACTCGTCATCCAATTTTTTATATCGACTATGCATTCCATTAGTTTTTCAAATTGGTGTGTTTCACCGGGCTGCGAGGAAATATAGAGCTGCGTATCATCAGCATAACAGTGAAAGCTAACACCATGTTTCCTGATGATATCTCCCAAGGGTAACATATAAAGCGTGAAGAGTAGCGGCCCTAGAACTGAGCCTTGAGGTACTCCATACTGCACTTGTGATCGATATGATACATCTTCATTCACTGCTACGAACTGATGGCGGTCATATAAGTACGATTTAAACCATGCTAATGCACTTCCACTGATGCCAACAAAGTGTTCAAGTCTATGCAAAAGAATGTTGTGGTCAATTGTGTCAAACGCAGCACTAAGATCCAATAAAACTAATAGAGAGATACACCCACGATCAGATGATAAGAGCAGATCATTTGTAACTCTAAGGAGAGCAGTTTCAGTACTATGATACGGTCTAAATCCTGACTGGAAATCCTCACATATACCATTTTTCTCTAAGAAGGAATATAATTGTGAGGATACCACCTTTTCTAGTATCTTGGACAGAAAAGGGAGATTCGAGATTGGTCTATAATTAACTAGTTCTCTGGGGTCAAGTTGTGGCTTTTTTATGAGAGGCTTAATAACAGCCAGTTTGAAGGTTTTGGGGACATGTCCTAATAACAATGAGGAATTAATAATAGTCAGAAGAGGACCTATGACTTCTGGAAGCACCTCTTTTAAGAGCTTAGATGGTATAGGGTCTAACATACATGTTGTAAGTTTAGATGATTTAACAAGTTTATACAATTCTTCCTCTCCTATAGTAGAGAATGAGTGGAACTGTTCCTCAGGGGGTCTATAGTGCACTGTCTGATGCGAAACTGTAGCTGACGGCTGAATGGTTGCAATTTTATCTCTAATAGTATCGATTTTAGAAGTAAAGTAGTTCATAAAGTCATTACTGCTGTGGTGTTGGGAAATGTCAACACTTGTTGAGGCTTTATTTTTCGTTAATTTAGCCACTGTATTGAATAAATACCTGGGGTTATGTTTGTTTTCTTCTAAAAGAGAAGAAAAGTAATCAGATCTAGCAGTTTTTAATGCTTTTCGGTAGGATATGCTACTTTCCCGCCAAGCAATACGAAATACCTCTAGTTTTGTTTTCCTCCAGCTGCGCTCCATTTTTCGGGCTGCTCTCTTTAGGGTGCGAGTATGCTCATTATACCATGGTGTCAAACTGTTTTCCTTAACCTTTCTTAAGCGTAAAGGAGCAACTGTATTTAAAGTGCTAGAAAAGAGAGAGTCCATAGTTTCTGTTACATCATCAAGTTGTTCTGAGGTTTTGGATATGCTAAGGAATTCGGATACATCAGGAAGATAACTTAAAAAGCTGTCTTTTGTGGTAGAAGTGATGGTTCTTCGATACTTGTAACAAGAAGTAGAATTTACAATTTTGGCTATATGAAGTTTACACAGAACTAAATAATGATCTGAGATATCATCACTTGGCTGAATAATTTCAACACTATCAACATCAATTCCATGTGACAGTATTAAATCTAGAGTATGATTTCGACAATGAGTAGGTCCTGAAACGTGTTGTCTAACACCAATAGAGTTCAGAATGTCTATAAATGCTGATCCCAATACATCTTTTTCATTATCGACATGGATATTAAAATCACCAAATATTAAGACTTTATCTGCAGCCAGAACTAACTCGGATGTAAAATCACCAAACTCTTTAATAAAGTCTGTATGGTGCCCTGGTGGCCTGTATACAGTAGCCAGTACAAACATAACAGGGGATTTATCATTAACATTGGTTTCTCTGGATAATGTTATATGAAGCACCATTACTTCAAACGAGTTATACTTGAAGCCTGCCCTCTGAGAAATCCTGAAAACGTTATTATAAATTGAAGCAACACCTCCCCCTTTGCCTTTTAGACGCGGCTCGTGTTTATAACAATAATCTTGGGGGGTGGACTCATTTAAAATAATGTAATCATCAGGTTTTAGCCAGGTTTCTGTCAAGCAGAGCACATCTATATTATGATCAGTTATCATATTATTTACAAAAAGTGTTTTCGTAGAAATGGATCTGATATTCAATAAGCCAATCTTTATCATTTGTTTATCCATATTGCATTTGTTTTTTATTTGTTGAACCTCAATTAAATTGTTAACCTTAACTTGGTTTGGACGTTTTTTGTATTTTCTAGTTCGTGGAACAGACACAGTCTCTATAGTGTGATATCTAGGTGAAAGAGTCTCTATGTGCTGAGAATTAACTGACCTCTGTGACGGGAGGCAGCTAGCAGACGGTCGGTTTAGCCAGTCTGTCTGCTTCCTGACCTGGGCCCCAGTTAGTCAAGTATAAACACTAAGACTATTTGCCATATTTCTAGACAGAAGAGTGGCGCCACCCCAGGAGGGATGAAGACCATCTCTTTTAAACAGGTCAGGTCTGCCCCAAAAGCTCGTCCAATTGTCTATATAACATATATAACAGAATAGAAAGCTCTTCAAAGGTGTAAAGGCCCTTGTCACCCATTATATCACCCAAGGAATCCCTTTGTCTTACCACTGTCGACACTGGCCAAACTTAATAGGGTGCTTACCAATGAGCAAACCATAGTTATTAAAGATAGGAGAGTAGGGATTCCAATTAGAGCTGATATCACATGCTTTTCCTGCTGCTCTCCATACTGAAAGAACGTGTGACACTAAAGGACCGAAACAAAGTTTACTTTTATTTATAGGGATATTAGCAAATAAAACTTCGTCCAACTTTAGTGGAAGAACCAGATTCTCCTCCAGGGAACGCCAAGAGACATAAATTCCACCATCATACCAGCTGAACAAGGGACGTAATGTAAAAGCCCAGTGATACAACTTAAAGTTGGGGAGTGAGAGTCCACCAGCAAATCTATCTCGTTGCATTGTGGAAAGTTTAAGAAGTGGTCGTTTGCCATTCCAGACAAATTTGGTGATTATGCTCTGTAACCTGTCCCAAAAACGGGACGGAGGAGGCAAGGGCAGCATGGAACTTACAAAGTTAATTCGAGGTAGTACATTCATTTTTATAATCGAGACACGTGATCTAAGAGAATTTGGAAGTGACAACCAATTGTCCAGGTTACAAGAAATTTTAGACAGAATACCCTCATAGTTGGTTTTAATTATATACTGCAATGAAGCACCAATCGTGATACCCAAATACTTAAATTGCTGAACCACTGGTATATCTGAGGGTAGAGCTGTTTCTCATTGCGTCATTCAGTGGAAGAAGTGCCGACTTTGACCAGTTTATTTTATATCCAGAAATCTCGCCAAAGCGGCCAAAGATTGTTAAGATGTTACGTATGGACTGCAATGGGTTACCTAAATAAAGAAGGACATCGTCTGCGTACAACGAAATATGATGACTGGTTCCACATATTGTGATTGGGGTGATACCTTTATCTATGCGTATGGTCTGTGCAAGTGGCTCAAGCGACAGTGCAAAAAGAAAAGGACTTAGAGGGCATCCCTGACGAGAGCCTCTGGCTATGTCAAACAACGAAGAACAAGTTCTACCTGTCAACACCATGGCTGTGGGATTTGCATACAACACTTTGATCATACGAATGTAAGAGGACCCCAAAGCCATAACCTTCAACACAGACCACAGACGATCAAAGCGCTTTCATAGCATCTAGAGAAAGAACAGCAGCAGGAACAGTTGATGAAGAAGTGCCATATATTATATGGAGTAATCTTCTAACATTATCAGATGCCAACCTGGTTCTAATAAAACCAGTCTGGTCACAGTTAACAAGCTTAGCCATGACTGGCTGAAGCCTTCGTGCAAGCAATTTAGCATAAATTGTTAGATCAGCATTTAGAAGAGACAAAGGCCTATAACTTGAGCAATCATTTGGGTCCTTGTCTTTTTTGAGCAAGAGTGAAATAACGGCAATATTCACATCTCTAGAAAAATACCCTCTTTCAACAGCAGCTTGAATCATATCAAAAAGTAGAGGGCCCAAAGTGTCCCAAAAGGATGTGTAAAATTCAGGGGGAATTCCATCCAACCCAGGAGACTTACCGCTACGCATATCGGAAACAGCCTCCTTTAGCTCATCTAAGGTTATGGGGGTATCTAATTTTAAAGAGTCTTCCTCAGATAGTTTAGGGAGCAGTATTTGTTTTAGAAAATTGTCACACGTATCCTGGTTATGCAATACCTACGAGCTGTATAATTCAGAGTAAAAGCTGCGAAAGGTATTATTAACCAGTGAGGGTTCATTAAGAATGTCACCATCTTTGGACTTGAATGCGCTGATATCTGAAAAATGTTCATTTGACCGCAATCTAAGAGCGAGTAAACGGCTGGGTCTAGACCCATTAAAATAGTACAACTGCTGCGTCCTATGAATTAAAAATTCTGTGCGCTGCTTCATAATAGCATTTATCTCTTTTTTCACAAGATTAAATTGAAGCCTTACATTCTCATCATAACTTTGTTGTAAAAGGAAATCTAAAGCTGAGAGTTTAGACTCTAAACAGTGTAATCTAGATGAATGAGCTTTCCTTATGCTAGAAGCATAACATACAGTAAAGTTCCTAATAAACCCCTTGATAGCATCCCAGAATATGCGTGGGTCCTCGACTGAACCTTTATTTATATTGACAAAGTCTATTAGTTGACTTAAGAACTTGGATTTGAATGCTTCGTCTCGGAGAAGTGTGGTGTTGAAACGCCCTCTAGGGGCCTGAGCTGGATTAGAGCTAAACAAAACAGAAGCAATCACTGCCTTGTGGTCAGAAAATGCCACTGGCAATAAGCTAACATTAACAATCTTATGAAACAAGCCTCTAGAAGAAAAAATAAAGTCAATTCGCGAGACTGTCTGTCTCTTTTTATACCGTTATTTCTTACCAAAGTTGGTAGTTCCTGTTTTTATTTGGCACTGCCTGCCCGGTTTTCCACACTTTATCACAAGTCCACCTAGTCATTTTTTTTTTTTTATGATGGAATTCGGACAAATCAACAATTAAGGAATCGCCTCTCCCTATTGGTTGGCTGTGGTCACGGGGGCCATACAAGCCATAATTCATTCTGGCACTCTCACACACATACATTCTCCATTTACCTACATTTCTACTCTCACACACTTACATTCTCTTTTCACATACATACATTTCTAGGTTGCACTTTATTTTACAGTATGTGTACTAACATGTACTTATAGTGTACTTACAGTGTATTTATCTAAGAAAGTTCTGGTAATACAAGGTAACTACATGGGGTAGGGTTAGGTTTAAGGGTAGGTTCAGGGTTAGTACCTAGTTATTACATAGTTATTGTAATTACTATAATAAGTACATGGTATGTACATGAGGAACAGGACTGTAAATTAAAGTGCTACCCATTTCTACTCTCACACACTTACATTCTCCGTTCACATACACACATTTCTACTCTCACACACATACACTATCCTTACACATACATACATTTCTACTCTCTCTCACACACTTACATTCTCCTTTCAAATACATATGTTCTTGCTTTATACACATACATTCTCCTTACACATACATATATTCTTGCTTTCACACACTTACATTCTCCGTTCACATACACACAGTTTTACTCTCACACACATAAACTCTCCTTACACATACATACATTTCTACTCTCTCTCACACACTTACATTCTCCTTTCACATATGTGACCCGTCACGGAAACCAGTGACACAAGTCGGCAGCACAACTTTCGAGCAAAATGAGAAAGAAGCGTTTTTTTTTTCAAAATTGGTGATTTTCGTTTTTTTGCACAATCTGTTAGTTGATATCACAAAGAAGCCTCTCCGTGTTTGAGATAGCAGTATTGGTATATTTAAAAGCGTACATTTTGAGGTTGAAATCAGGTTGTTTGTCGGAGATTCTAGCACGCAGTAGGGGCGTTTCATTGTCTGTCTGTATTTCCATACTGGATAAGCCGGCTTTTGTTTCTTTTGTTATTGCCCCCGCCCTCCGAGGGACGTGTGGCTACTTAGTAAGCAGCGCTCTGGCCGGCTGTAGCTTATATCAAAATTCAGTGAAGATGTACGCCGCAAAGATGATCGCAGACAAGCTGAACCATGGCCGTTACACCTAAAATGTTTTGAAGTACTTCTTCGACAAGCCGGATGCTTATAATCAAGCGCTCACTGATTCTGAAGACGATCTGAGCAAAGATGAAAGCGGCATAATAAGACTGTAATATCCCCCCCCCCCCCCCGGAGGGATCTGGCGGCTCCGAAGGAAATCATCAATGAGAGAGCGATCCAGGACGTCCCGGGATGGAACCCAGCTTCTCTCCCCAGGACCGTAACCCTCCCAATCCACTAGAAATTGATGGCCGCGACCGCAACGACGCATATCAAGAATCTTGCGTACAGTGTAGACTGACGTGTCTACGGCCTGAATAGGAGGAACGGAAATACGAGAAGGAACGCGTACAACTGACTTTATGCAGGAAACGTGAAAAACCGGGTGAATCTGTCAGAGCTTAGGAGGTAGCCTCAATTTTACCGTGACAGGATTGATGACCTTGGAAATCTGAAAAGGTCCGATAAAGCGGGGAGCTAATTTACGAGACGGTGCCTGAAGAGGCAAATTGGTAGTGGAAAGCCACACTCTTTGACCACACACGTACCTAGGACTCTTGACACGACGTTTATTAGCATTTCTTAGAACGCGGATCCTTGAACGACCCAGAACGTCTCCAAGTGCGTTTACAGCGTCTAATAAAAGCTTGAACGGAAGGAACGTTGGACTCGGTCTCTTGCGAGGAGAATAGGGGGGGTTGGTATCCCAGACAACAGTGAAACGGCGACAGACTGGTAGCGGAGGACGGGAGCGAATTGTGAGCATATTCAGCCCAAGGTAATTGTTCGACCCACGAAGAGGGATTCTGAAACGCCAGGCTGCGCAAAAGTTGACCGATTATCTGGTTGGTGCGTTCCGCTTGCCCGTTAGTTTGGGGGTGGAAACCAGATGAGAGGCTGACCGACGCACCAGTCAGACGACAGAATTCCTTCCAGAACTGAGACGCGAATTAGGGACCCCTATCGGAAACTACATCAGAGGGAAGCCCGTGATTCTTGAAAACGTGAGATACCAGTACTTGGGCGGTCTCCTTAGCAGAGGGGAGCTTAGGAAGTGGTATAAAGTGAGCGGACTTGGAAAAACGGTCTACTACAGTGAGAATTACAGTATTACCAGCCGAGGGGGGGAGGCCGGTAATAAAATCAAGACCAATGTGGGACCAAGGACGCGACGGAATGGGAAGTGGTCTAAGGAGACCGGTCGGAGGAGAGTGACCAGTCTTAGTCTGAGCGCAAACAGCGCAAGAGGCTACGAAGCGACGTACATCGGGCTCCAAAGTGGGCCACCAAAGACGCTGACAGACTGTAGCTAACGTGCCCCTAACGCCAGGATGGGCAGTCAACTTGTTAGAGTGGGCCCACTGAATAACTGCCAAGCGAACAGAAACCGGGACAAATAGGAGGTTCTTAGGAACGTTACGCGGAGCGGTCGATTGGGACAGAGCGCGCTTTACGAGCCTCTCAATACCCCAGACTGCGGTACCAATTACTCGCCCCGGAGGGATTATCTCCCGGGGTGTGGGGATGGCGTCTGAGGAGTCAAATAGACGAGACGAGGAGTCAAGCTCGACGTTTTTAGAGCCAGGTCGATAAGAGATAGTAAAATCGAAACGCGTGAAGAACAATGACCAACGTGCCTGACGCGCATTAAGTCTTTTCTACATTTCTATGATCGGTCGAGACAATAAACGGAACGGTAGAGCCCTCTAACCATTGTCTCCACTGGCCAAGAGCCAAACGGATGGCAAGGAGTTCACGATCCCCCACATCATAATTACGTTCCGCAGGGGAGTGGCGGCGAGAAAAAAACGCGCACGGATGAATTCTATTATCTGAGTCTGAACGCTGGGAGAGGACGCCCCCAACGCCCGTCTCCGACGCATCAACCTCGACTATGAACTGTTTGGATACAGTATTGTTCAAAATAATAGCAGTACAATGTGACTAACCAGAATAATCAAGGTTTTTCGTATATTTTTTTATTGCCACGTGGCAAACAAGTTACCAGTAGGTTCAGTAGATTCTCAGAAAACAAATGAGACCCAGCATTCATGATATGCACGCTCTTAAGGCTGTGCAATTGGGCAATTAGTTGAATTAGTTGAAAGGGGTGTGTTCAAAAAAATAGCAGTGTGGCATTCAGTCACTGAGGTCATCAATTTTGTGAAGAAACAGGTGTGAATCAGGTGGCCCCTATTTAAGGATGAAGCCAACACTTGTTGAACATGCATTTGAAAGCTGAGGAAAATGGGTCGTTCAAGACATTGTTCAGAAGAACAGCGTACTTTGATTAAAAAGTTGATTAGAGAGGGGAAAACCTATAAAGATGTGCAAAAAAATGATAGGCTGTTCAGCTAAAATGATCTCCAATGCCTTAAAATGGAGAGCAAAACCAGAGAGACGTGGAAGAAAACGGAAGACAACCATCAAAATGGACAGAAGAATAACCAGAATGGCAAAGGCTCAGCCAATGATCACCTCCAGGATGATCAAAGACAGTCTGGAGTTACCTGTAAGTACTGTGACAGTTAGAAGACGTCTGTGTGAAGCTAATCTATTTTCAAGAATCCCCCACAAAGTCCCTCTGTTAAAAAAAAGGCATGTGCAGAAGAGGTTACAATTTGCCAAAGAACACATCAACTGGCCTAAAGAGAAATGGAGGAACATTTTGTGGACTGATGAGAGTAAAATTGTTCTTTTTGGGTCCAAGGGCCACAGGCAGTTTGTGAGATGACCCCCAAACTCTGAATTCAAGCCACAGTACACAGTGAAGACAGTGAAGCATGGAGGTGCAAGCATCATGATATGGGCATGTTTCTCCTACTATGGTGTTGGGCCTATTTATCGCATACCAGGGATCATGGATCAGTTTGCATATGTTAAAATACTTGAAGAGGTCATGTTGCCCTATGCTGAAGAGGACATGCCCTTGAAATGGTTGTTTCAACAAGACAATGACCCAAAACACACTAGTAAACGGGCAAAGTCTTGGTTCCAAACCAACAAAATTAATGTTATGGAGTGGCCAGCCCAATCTCCAGACCTTAATCCAATTGAGAACTTGTGGGGTGATATAAAAAATGCTGTTTCTGAAGCAAAACCAAGAAATGTGAATGAATTGTGGAATGTTGTTAAAGAATCATGGAGTGGAATAACAGCTGAGAGGTGCCACAAGTTGGTTGACTCCATGCCACACAGATCTCAAGCAGTTTTAAAAAACTGTGGTCATACAACTAAATATTAGTTTAGTGATTCACAGGATTGCTAAATCCCAGAAAAAAAAAAATGTTTGTACAAAATAGTTTTGAGTTTGTACAGTCAAAGGTAGACACTGCTATTTTTTTGAACACACCCCTTTCAACTAATTGCCCAGTTGCACAGCCTTAAGAGCGTGCATATCATGAATGCTGGGTCTTGTTTGTTTTCTGACAATCTACTGAACCTACTGGTAACTTGTTTGCCACGTAACAATAAAAAATATACTAAAAACCTTGATTATTCTGGTTAGTCACATTGTACTGCTATTATTTTGAACAATACTGTACATCAGGAGTCATGAGAATAGGCGCGGATGTAAATAGATGTTTTAAACGATCAAAAGCCTGCTGAGCAGCCTCTGTCAACCTAAAACTTGACTTGACCGAAGTGAGAGCTGTGAGAGGCGCGGCTATTTGGCTGAAATTGCGTGTAAAGCGTCTATAGAAATTGGCGAACCCAGGAAACGCTGTAACGCGACTCGAGACTCAGGAATGGGCCACTCGGTAACGGCTCGTACCTTAACGGGATCCATGCTTATTCCCCCTGCCGAGATTACGGAACCAAGAAAGGTAACGGAGTGGGCATGAAATGTGCATTTCTCGGCTTTTACGAACAGACGGTTCTCCAGGAGGCGCTGGAGAACACGGCAAACATGTTGGACATGAACCTGGAGGGACTGTGAGAAAATAAGAATATCGTCTAAATAAACGAAGACGAAAACGTTAAGCATATCTCAGTACGTCGTTGACTAATGCTTGAAAGACTGCAGGTGCATTTACAAGGCCGAATGGGAGAACCCGATATTCAAAGTGCCAAAGTGGGGTATTGAAAGCGGTCTTCCATTCGTCCCCCTCCTTAATGCGGATCAGATGATATGCGTTACGTAAATCTAACTTAGTGAAGACCCTCGCTCCCTGTAAAAGCTTGAATGCGAATGCCATAAGCGGCAAAGGATAACGATTCTTAAAGGTTATCTTGTTAAGCCCCTGGTAATCGATGCAAGGTCGTAGTGAGCCGTCCTTCTTCACAAAGAAAAACCCGCACCTGCAGGCGAAGAAGAGGCGACAATGGTTCCTGCGGCTAACGAATCTGACAGATAATTTTCAAGTGCTTTGCGCTCAGGACCAGATAATACAAACTGCCACGAGGGGGCGAAGTACCGGGTAACAGATCAATACTGCAAATCATAGGGACGGTGTGGAGGGAGAGAAGCGGCCCGGAACCGACTAAAGACCGCCCTCAGATCATGATACTCCTCCGGAACCCCAGTCAAATCGGCTGACAGGGACAGGGGAGACAGAAGGGTTAGCGGATAACAGACAATTGACATGACAAGACAGGCTCCATGACAGAATACTATTACTAGACCAATCGAAGTGGGGATTGTGTCTGACTAGCCAGGGGTGACCTAGAACTGTCGGGGAGTAAGGGGAGTGAAAAACTAAGAATGAAAGAGTCTCTTGATAGTTACCTGAAACAGTTAAAGCTAACGGGATAGACTGAAGACCGATACTGGGCAGGGGACTGCCATCTAAGGCAAAAAGGGGTGTGGTCTGTTTACGGCTCCTCAAAGGAATACCTTGTCTACGAGCCCAGGCTTCGTCAAGGAAATTCTCCTCAGCACCTGAGTCTATTAAAGCCTTGCATGCAACGGTGGTACCAGCCCAGCTTAAGGTGATTGAAATGGTTGTGCAGGACGTGGACAAGGAGGTCAAGGAGGTTGCGGTCGCCAGTACCCCCTCTCCTACTGGCAAGCGTTGGCTTTTACCGGGCAGTACAAAACAAAGTGGTTGGCCGCTCCGCAGTACAGGCAGAGTCGATGGACTAGGCGCCGTTCTCTCTCCTTGGCAGATAGACGCAGACCGCCCAGCTGCATTGGCTCTGGAACAGGGCTGGAGGTGGGAGGAGACGACGCTGCAGCCGTAGAATAGGAGGTGGAGTCAATGCCTCTGACGCGGCGACGTAGTTCAAATCTCTTCTCCACGCGGATAGCGAGATCTATGAGTGGGTCGAGACTCGTAGGCAACTCGAGGGCTATGACTTCATCCTTGACATGAGCGCTAAGTCCCTCCAGAAAGCGTGCCGCAAGGGCGGTCTCGTTCCAACCGCAGGTGGTCGAGAGAGTATGGAACTCTATGGAGTAATCCACCACGGATCGCCCTCCCTGGCGGAGTGAGGAAAGCAGATGGGAAGCCTCCTCACCATGGGCCGAACGGTCGAATACCCGTAACATCTCCTCCTTGAAAGTATCGAAGCACGTGGTATATTCGCCCTTGCTTCCCACGCAGCTGCTCCCCAACTGCGGGCACGCCCAGTCAGAAGAGAAATGACATATGCAATCCGGGCTCGTTCATGAGCATAGGTGACTGGCTGGAGGGAAAAAAACACCTCACACTGAGTAAGGAACGGACGACATTGAGTGGGCTCTCCACTATAGCACGGGGGATTATTCACCCGCGGCTCTGGTGTGTCAGGCGACCCTGGAGGGCGCGGTTGATCTCTCCGGAGCAGCTGAACCTGGGTGGACAAATCAGATAGCTGAGCAGCCAGCGTCTCGACCGCTCGACGAGTAGCGGTAAGTTCCTCATCATGTCTTCCTAACATTGCACCCTGCAGTTCAACAGCCGTGTGTATGGTTCTCTCCTTTGCTGGATCCATCGTTGGCCAGATTATTCTGTGATAAGGATGAGATCAGATCCAAAAATGCAATGAAAAGAGTTTATTGAGAGAGCGGAGACACGAGTCTCTTCAAACGGGAACTCAGGAAGTTGCAGGTTATGCAAAATAAATAGTCTCTTTTAACTTTAACACAGGCTGATAGCAAAAAGGACAAAGGAAAGGTTACAGGGCGGTCTCAGAAGAGGGTCCCCTTTTCAACGGGTCAGTGGCTCTCTCGTGACTCTTGTGAGTAGCTGGTATGCAGCAGGTAGTCAGGGAAACCGGTTAGCGGAACCTTGACTTCTCATCCCCACGTACTGTGTGGCTGGAATGCACAGAGCTCAGCTCAGGGAGATCGACGACAGGAGAAGGGCTGGACACAGTAGAAGAGAGGTTAATAGGCAATGATATGGTGTAGCTGACCTGAACCAGACAGAGACAGGACTGTGACACGACAAGAGAAATACAGCAGGGTTTGTAGATAGCCACCAGCATCACACTCTGACGAAATAATCCGGCAACTGACAAGAAAGCAGAGGACATTAAGTAGCAAGCGGGTTAGAGGGGGGAACAGGTGAAACGGATCAATGAGACAATAACTAATGAGGCATAGCTGAAGAGGGAAAGGGAAAGAATGAGATAGTAATCAGCGGAGGGAGGAAAAAGGAAAGGAAAAGCCAGAGAGAAGAACCAGACTCATAACATTATGGAGTGAGTTTCCATAAACATCAAAGTTTGTCATTTTGTGTTCATTCTAAGAACACGTACACGTTATCTCCTGTTTAGTCCATGTTTAGACCTTCCCATATCTACCTATTGTTATTAGCTAGCTCATAGCTCATCGGTTATTACAGAATCCTGTTAAAAAAGTCCTAATGCTACACAATTAAATCAATTCACCAAGTTTTATGTAGAAAATTTGCATCAATATGTACTTTTTGTTTACATAAACATTAAAATAATAACATTAAAAATGATGGCCACATTTGAAAGAGTAAAGATTTTTTATAAAAAGATAAAACACACATATTTTCAATCATTTTTAAAAAAGTCAAAAAAGATAAATTACGGACATTTACAATGCACATTCTCCTTTATTATTAATAGTATGCGGTCTGATTTTTCCCGTTGTGTCTATTGTTGCTATGCAGGGGGTATGGCTTATCTAAATGGAGATGTAAATGAGCCCCATTGTCACTCGCAGCAGTGAGAACTGCAAATCTTCAGAGGCTATTTCTGCTGTTCCAGCTTTTTTGAGTGCCTACCTTCAAATGGCCACAGCTTCTCCAAATATTATCAGATTTCCATGTGTTACACATCATTGGAAAGCTTGGAGACTACACTTTCAGAATCTGTGAATAACTCAAAATGCCCCAGACTTGTGTCCCTATTTTCCGTGATTGGTCACATATGTTCTTGCTTTACACACATACATTCTCCTTACACATACATCTTTTTTTTTTTTGCTTTCACACACATGCATTCTCCTTTTACATATATATATTTCTACCTTTTGTGGTATCCATTACTTCCAGTTTAAGCAGGAAGTCACTCTTTATTTATTTTACTATTTTTACTATTTATTTTAATATTTGTACTTATTTATTTTACAATCAATTGAGCCGATTCCCATTCTCGTTGCCAATTTATTTAGTTCTTTGTTTTTTCTTTTTTTTCTTTTTTTACATTTATGAAATGTTTATTTTGCTCTGTTACTGGCCAAACTAACCTTGAGCAAACAAACAAACAAACAAACAAAAAATATGCAACATGAAGCAAGTGCACAAAACAAAAACATCAGATTGGCTGAATTAATATTTTATTATTACTATTTATTATTATTGGTTTTATTTCCTTAATTATATGTGTGTCTGCACTATATTTGTAGTTTCTGTATTGGAAGCTCCTGTCGAAATTTCTTCTGTGTCAATAAAGCTCTTTCTGATTCTGATGAAAATGCTAATTCAATCTCTGACAGCAGGTGGCGCTTATAGAACACTAATATAGCACTGAGTTATTGCTGCACGCAGAGCTGCAATTGAAGAAACACAATATTAAATAAGTAAATGAAAATCTAAAAATGAATAAACCACAATGAGTCTTGAGTTATTTAAATAATACAAAGATATCGCTGTCCCTAACTTGCAACCTCCCACTTAATTCACTTCCTAAATTAAATGAAAAAAATAAAAATAAACTCGGACTCTTATAATACGTCTATCTGGCAACACGACTGAGGCTGAGCTCGCATCCTCAATCACAACTCGCTCAAAGGACGAGGCCATGTAACCTTTTCAGAACAATAATATGTATTTATTTATTAAAACCCAGACTATACTCCTTCCGTTTCAACTAAACGCCTTCCGTTTCCACTATACTCTCTCTCGCACATACATACATACTCTCTCTCGCACATACACACATTCTTCTCTTACATACATACATTCTATATATGTATGTGTATATGTATGTGAAAGGCGAGTGTATGTGTGTGAGAGTAGAAATATATGTTTGTAAGGAGAATGTATGAGTGTGAAAGCAAAAATATATGTATTTGTAAGGAGAATATATGTGCGTGAAAGCAATATATGCATATGATAGGAGAATGTGTGTGTAAGAGTAGAAATGTATGCATGTGTAAGAAGAATGAAAGTGTGTGAAAGCAAGAATATATGTATCTGAAGGGAGAATGTAAGTGTGTGAAAGCAAGAATATACGTATGTGAAAGGAGAATGCAAGTGTGTGAAAGCAAGAATATATGTATGTGAAAGGAGAATGCAAGTGTGTGAAAGCAAGAATATATGTATGTGAAAGGAGAATGTAAGTGTGTGAAAGCAAAAATTGTATGTATGTGAAAGCAAGAATATATGTAGGTAAAAGGAGAATGTAAGTGTGTGAGAGTGCCAGAATGAATTAAGGCTTGCACGGCCCGCATATATATTAGGGGTGTAACGGTTCACAAAATTCACGGTTCGGTTCGATACGATACACTGATGTCACGGTTCGGTTCGGTTCGGTACGTTTTAGATACAGCAAAATGTAAAAACATCTCAACTTTTCAGAATGCTGCAAGCGCACCGCGGGTCATGTGACAAGAACTAACCAATCAGCTTCATCCTTTCCCGTAACAACGTTGAAAACTCAGCCAAGATGAAGGATCAGCTGATCATAGTTGTATATGGATTGCAATTTTGAAATAAATTTAGTAGCAGAGCTACTGCAAGCGATTTTTAGAGCTTGCAAATCCATTTATCATTCGCTGAAATTTCCGCGTCTCATGGAGAGAGCACGTCATTGTTGCTTAGCAAAGACAGACGCCTCATGAGCGCTTCTGCCCGAGCACTTTGGAAAGGAGGAGAAAGACGTGCTTAGCGTTTTCCACGCGTTTTTAGGCGCGATATGTGAACGGCCCCTAAGGCGCTCGCTCACTCAGTACGCGCTGAAGGCTCGTTGCAAAATGTCTAATGCATTTAACAGACCAGAAATATAAGATCCTAAAATAACCAACAGGTCTGGTGTGGGTGCACTTTGGATTCCCTGTAAGCTATAATACCGGTGTCTAAATGCTGCAGGGATAGTTTGTTGCGTGCTTGTTTCTCATTTTTTTCGTCTTTTCCCAGATACTGACACAATAAGGTGATGTCAGCGTAAATGAGTTGACATGTTTCAAGTATTCCCGCTGGTGGTTTTTTTTTTTTTTTTTTTTTTTTTTGTATTCCCGCTGGTGTACCCTGTCGTGTTGCAGATGCGACATACCGTTGTTTTTTTATCCACCACTCTCTTGCCAATTCATACCTGTCAAGTATCCCGTTTTGGCCGGGAAAGTCACGTATTTTACCCTTCTTTCCCGCCGTCCTCCCGTATTAGTATTTTCCCGTAAATCTCCCGTATTTAATTTTTTTTTATTATAACCTGCGTTATTAATAAAATAATAATAATAAAAACATTCCCAATCTGAGCTCTGTCACTAGTCTCGCGATAACTGCCACCTGTAAGTAGCCTTTCGCGAGGGGTGTGTGAGGTCAGGTGACATGAGTTATAACGCGGGAAAAACAACAACAACAAAAGAAAAAACCGAGACGGATGATGGATGCTACGATAGAGAGTGAAGGCACACCTGCCAAAGAACCAAAACCCATGTGTAAATACCAGGATAAATGGGACAGCGAATTTACTTTTTTAAAGAATGCAAAGTCTGCAACAAATTTGTACAACAACTCACTAAAAGAGTAAAAGAAAAGTTATGTGAAATAAAAAGAAAAACTGTAAAAGAAAAGCAATATGAAATGAAAAGAATGTGTGGAATGAAAATAAAATGTAAATGTAAAGACAAGCAATGTTATATTAACAGAAAATATGCAAATAAGCCTTTAAATAAATGCTCTTCATATATACCCTTTTGTGTTTTCATTTGGGCTATAACACCTGTCTTAAAATGTAAGGGATACTGGAGCTCTGTTGGGGTGGTGGGACTGTTTGCGGTGGGCGCCGGAAAATTTCCCTTATTTTCAAATTCAAAACTTGACAGGTATGCTTGCCATCACCATTATAGCTTAAAGGGAATCCAAAGTGCACCCAAACACCAGACCTGTTGGTTACTGGAGGATCTTCTTTTTTCTGGTATGTTAAACACATTGGCCATTTTGCAACGAGCCTTCAGCGCGTACTGAGTGAGCGAGCGCCTGACTGAGTACCCTAACATAAACATATAAGATGGTGTTTTTTTCTTCTTCGGGAGTGTCAGGGGCGTTGCCTGTTACGTCGTTTGGGTTATTGGGATACCTTGTTGAACGCATATCATTATATTTCTCTTTTTTTTTTTTTTTTTTTTTTTTTTTTTTAATATAATGAATTAGTCCAACGAACCGTTCGGTATACATAATGCGTACCGCGTACCGAACCGAAAGCGTCGTACCGAACGGTTCAATACGAATACGCGTATCGTTACACCCCTAATATATATATATATATATATGAAGGCGAGAATATATGCGGGGCCGTGCGAGACTTAATTCATTCTGGCACTATATATATATATTTCTGGCGTATATATATATATATATATATAGTCATATATATATTTCTTTTTTTTATATATTTCCAACAAATCAGCAACCTCGGGAAACCCCCTTTCAATGACAACAAAGGGAACCCCCTTTACACTGGAGACAGCAAGTAACACCTCCAGGCTCATAATTTAACTTCATTTAAGAACTCAATGCAAGGTTTAATTAAGTGATAGATGGCTGTTCTTGACTATGCAATTTCACATATTGCTGTAAACTTGGGATTCCACATTTTCATTCTCTTAAACTCATTCTTCCCTAACTATCTATCTTCCTGCACCTTGTGTGAATGTGTGAGTGTGTGTGCTTATGTGTTAGATTAGTTTATGTGTCTTAGATTTATCTAATAAAGCCTTATTCATATTGAATAGAGAAATATCTTGTGTTTTGTGCTTACAAGTTAATGTCTTAAACTGCCGATCTTGTTACTGTGCTAATTAATAGTGTTTTCACTATACTTTTAATATCCATACAATAATATCCAGTGCAGAGATGATGTTAAATGGCTAATTCAGTGAATCACATGGCGTCTCAGTGATCAGCCATGAAAAGTGATTCTGTTTAAATTTCCTTTAAAATATTAAATGATTCCCTTTGAGCTAAATTGACCTGTTTCCCTTATAAAAACAATGGACCAACACCAGCAGGTGACATTGCACCCCAAATCATCACAGAATGTGGAAACTAAACTCTGGACTTCAAGCAACTTGGGCTATGATCTTCTCCACCCTTCCTCCAGACTCCTAGGACCTTGGTTTTCAAATGAAATACAAAGCTTGCCTTTATCTGAAAAGAGGACTTTGGACCACTGGGCAACAGTTCTTCTTCTCCTTAGCCCAGATAAGACGCCTCTAACATTGTCTGTGGTTCAGCAAATTCCTTGACAGGTCTGTGTGTGGTGGCTCTTGATGCCTTGACCCCAGCCTCAGTCCATTCCTTTTAAAGTTCAAATCAAATTCTTGTATCAATTTTGCTTGACAATCCTCATAAGGCTGCGGTTCTCTTGGTTGGTTGTGCATGTTTTTCTTCCACACTTCTTTCTTCCAGTCAACTTTCTGTTAACATGCTTGGATACAGCACTCTTCTTTGCTAATGAATGTTTGTTGCTTACCCTCCTTGTGAAGGGTCAGATCAGCAGTCTTCCCCATGATTGTGTAGCCTAGTGAACAAAACTTAGAGACCATTTTAAAGGCTCAGGAAACCTTTGCAGGTGTTTTGAGTTGATTAGCTGATTGGCATGTCACTATATTCTAATTTGTTGAAATGTTTTGTTGTTTTCACAATTTGAGTTGAATTATTGAAAGAAATGAACTTTTCCACAACATTCTAATTTATTGAGATGTACCTGTATATTAGGGATGAATGCTTAAAATGTAACTGACAGTGTAATGTGATTTTTTTGAGCAATTTTACAGCATCTGCTGAATAGTTAGAAAAATATGCTACACATATCAAACTAAATTGTGTCTTTGAAAGAAAAAATAAATAGGTTCATATGTTTAATTAAACTCAGAAACAATTAAACAAATAAACACTATAAACACAGCAGGCTATTTAAGTTTCCCTCAGTCCACAACAAACCCTTTAAATTTAACAGTATTCGACAGTAACAGAATTGTTGAGTATTAGTATAATGCGTTTATGATGCAAGAAATGGCAAATAAACCAAACAGGCGTCTCACTTCACCATCTTACTGGGGAACAAATTTTATTTGAACAAATGCACTATTCTGTGTCCTCACCACACTGCTTAAACTCTACCAAAGTATCAAAGGCGGTGCTCAATACATGCAATTTTTCTTGTGCTTCAGAGTTCACTGTTGTTCCTACAGATGCAGTAAATCAACACATTGTTGGCCTAAATGGTCCCCAGTTAGATGGTTAAGGGTGACATGATCTGTTCGGTTGTCTTTACATTTAACAATTTAGATTGTGTACATTTTTCAAAGTGTCAATGTTGAAATGTATTTTATTGAAGTCATTTGAAAATTGCAAATCAAAAATATAATTTTGCATCTTGACCTTTAAAACTTAGTTTGTGATCTAATAAATAGAGAATCAGCCAAACATGTGTCGTATTTACCATCTAACTGGGGACCAAAGTCATTTTATTTAACAAATTCACTCTTCCATTCCAAATTCACTCTTAAAAGATTTGACATGCAATTGTTACCTTAAAGAGCTCTTTCGGCTTGTTTTAACCCATAAAATGAGTTTTGTTGGTGTAAACTTAAGTGTGTTAGTAGGGTCAGATTAAGGTGGTCAGGGGCCCCTAGGCTGCTCTTTGCGTGAGGCCCCCACTTAATCATTATGCTTTACTGTAGAAATTAATATAGTGCCATAAATGGTCCAAATGCAAATAGTAAGGAGAACTGGCATACACACACACACACACACACCAGTCCTACAGTGTTTCCTCTACATTCCCAGTATTCCTGCAGGATTTTGTGAGACTGTTATGGGTGCACTATGGTTCCCCTTGTCTAAAGAGTTTTGTGGGTATAAGAATATTTTGTTTATTTTTAACTTAAATGCTTAAGTCTAGTGCATTTTGAGAGCAGAATCAAGTGACTAGATCAATGAAGAATGTGCTCTTTCTTAGCAGTAATAGTTTATTTATATGGTGGTAGGGAATAATTTACACTATATAAATTCTAATAAAAGCTACAAATGCAATTATGTCAAGAGCAGGGAATTATTTTTCTCCACATATTTAGTTGTTAAGAAAATATTTTTACAGAAAAAAAAAACTCAATGACCACATACATGACTGGAAAAAAAATGAATAAATTCTACTTTCTGAGTATGAATCATCATATGCAGTAAAAGTCATAAAAGTCTCTTTAAACCTTAGAACTGAACATGAATTATGAGCTTCTAGAATGTTTATCTACCAAACTGAAGTCCTTTCCACAAATTGAACATTTAAATAAAAACAGAATAAATAACAAAAAAAGTCATATTAAGTGCAAACAATAAGTGCTCTCTCTATATTCAAAGTGCAAATAGAGACCAATTTATTTTAAAGCAAGATGCAGAGGTAAAGACAACTACAAGTCCTAAAAATCCTCCTTTGATATTTCTTATGGGCAATGAGTTTTTTTTTTTTTTTGTGTGTGTGTGCTCAAGAAAATTTAGAATAACAAAAAAATAGTCCGGCGGTCGACTTCCAGACGGCAGATGGAGTAGACCTGTTTGCCGTTAGAGTGTCTCACCCACTCTAACTATTTGTTTTGAGTCACTCCATATGTTAATTTCCCCTTTAAACAGATCATAAGGACAAAATGTATACTCTTTGGTCTCAAAAGTGAGTAAACAAGGTAGAAAAGAAACCAAACCGGACCCTACTGACAGATAGTCCATTGAGCTCAATATGGCAGGGATCACTAAATTGTTGGATGAACATCGTCAGGCCTTAACAATATTCACAGCCGGCATAACAATATTCACTTAATTGGTATGCCGGAATCTATTGAGGGGCCCCGTCCTTCTGCATTCTTTTCACAGCTCCTATTTGACGTCCTAGGGAAGGATGTTTTGTCTTCTACACCTGAGATTGACCGTGCTCATAGGGCTCTCATCAGAAAACCTGCGGCCGGAGAAAAGTTGTTTTCTATATGTTTTGCCGTAACTAGGATTTACACAAGCTCCAGTCTGGATCCAGAACACCTGAGAAGAGATGATGCTGACCCTCAGAGGACCCCAGATGATGCTAACCCTGAATGAACAAACAGAAATAACAAATATTGCTACAAGTGTGTCTGCATTATATAATAATTGCTGTTAATAATGTTCATCATCTGGCTGACTATGACTTGTATTATTTTTTTCTGAAAAATCCTGTCATACGCGCACAAACTGGCAGTCACCACTTATAAGCTACTACTAAATATTGTAGAAACATACTTTTCTGTAAAGTTGCTTTGTAATGATTTGTATTGTAAAAAGCGCTATACAAATAAACTTGAATTGAATTGTGTGCTGTCATCATTCGACTGCACCGTTATCAGCAAAAAGACCTGATCATCCACCAGGCCAGAGCTAAAAGAGGCAAGCTGATGTTCCAAGATAGCCTGATCAACATATATGAGGACTATGCACCGGAAGTGATGGTATAACGATCTAACTATAGACAGGTGATGACTGATCTGTAAAATTTGGGACTCAGACCAGCTGTTATCTTTCCTGCGAGGCTCTCCATCAGGACCAAAGATGGGAGTAGGAGGTCGTTCTCGTTGTTGTCTGAGGCCCCGTCCACACGGAGACGCGTTTCTGTGAATACGCACAAATTTTTTATCGGATAGGATCCGGTGTTTTCGCAAGGTGAAACCGCTATTTTTTGAAACCGGGTCCCAGAGTGGATAAATTTGAAAACGCCGTCTTTGCGTTTTCGTCTGGACGGCTAATCCGTATATTTTCTGAAACGATGACGTCATCAGCCCACGTCTCCCCCCTAGTCAGACACCTCTACGTCACGTAACAGCAACAAAAACATGAACAAACACATGTTCGTTTGTCTACCACGCGCAAGGTTTATGAGCATAGTCCAAGTCTTCTTCTCTGTTTTTAGTGTATCTCTGTGGCAGAATTACAGCGCCACATACTGGTCTGGCATGTATACTACATCATTTTGCGGTTTCGTGTGGACGCGGATATTTCTTGCGACGAGAAAAAAAAAAGATTGGATTGGGGTAAGCTACGTCTCCGTGTGGACGGGGCCTGAGACTAAAGAGTATGTGGCATTAGTCCAGAATGACTCTCCGTAGTAACTAGTGCATCATTCATTCAAAATATAAACAGCAGTTTATTTCAAATATACAGTATATGTATATGGCATAGACTGTATTTCAGCCTCACCCAGATGTTATAGTTACACATACTTATGAAAAGGGATACATTGATTTTAGTTTTGCAGTGTCACATTTACTGCATTTACATTAATGATATAATTTACAATTTTATTATGAAAGCGTCCCTGCTTTTTTGTATTGTATTTTATGATTGATTTAGTCTGGACCACTGGTAATGCAGCCATGTTAGCTGAGTCAGTTCAGTGTATGCCTCTTTGAGGACAGGTTCATCTTGTTTCTTTGTGCATCTAAGAGCCTTATTTAATCAATGATCTGTATTTAAGTGATTTACCCTCGGCTCATTTGCATTGAATTAATATGGCATATTTGGGGTTCTGCATTTATTTGTTTGGTTATTATAATTTTATTTTCTTCTTTGTTTACTTATTCTTTCTTTGCAAGAAGTACTGCAGACGTCAATTTTCTAACTCCTGACTTCTTGTTTTGATCTTGTGAGTGTGTGGGCTCTAATTTTTGCCTCCGTTTAAGTAAAGTTTTTCTGTGTGGTGAGTTTTTTTTTCATGTTCCTTTTTTCGTTGGAGTTTTGGGTTGTTCTCTTCTGTTCTTCTCATCTTTCCTCTTTTTCAGTGTGGACCTTATCAGAATTTTAAATCTATAAAATTACAAGTGTGACTACAATGACAGACCATGCACTGTGTCTAGTCTCTTGGAGTGTCAATCTACCTGCTTCTTAAAAAAAGATAAAGACCCCACCTCTTGTGGTAGCTACAGACCTACAGTCACTCATTAATGTTGATTGAAACATTTTGGCCAAAGTCTTATCTTGTTGTCTTCAGTTGGTTTTACCATCTTTTTACACCAGGGATACATTCATTCTTTAATACTAGGAGGCTCCTTAATATTCTTATCTCCCCTCCATCTGACTCACCAGAAATAATTCTGTCTTTAAGTGCCGAGAAGGCATTTGACAGTGTTGAATGGGTTTATTTATTCTTTATTTTAGTGAAGTTTGGGCCTTAACTTTATTTCTTGGATTTAGCTTCTTTACTCATCATGGGTTGCTTCAGTTTATACTAATGGCTTGCATTCACCTCTTTTTTTCTCTCCAGCATGGGACGTGTCAGAGCTGTCCTCTTTCAACTTTACTTTTTAATCTTGCTATAGAGATTCTAGCCATTTCGCTTTGTAGCCATACTGATTTTAAGGGAATGTCTCCTTATGGTTCAGTTAATAAACTATCTCTCTTTGCTGACAATCTTTTATTGTACATTTCAAATCTCGCATCCTCCTTGCCTGTGATTCTGGACATTCTAGATAAATCCGGTAATCTCTCTGCTTACAAGATAAATCTGCAAAAAAGTGAGCTATTTTATTGTCAACTCCGAGGCTAGCAAGATCTCATATTCTCTTTTTCCCTTTAGAATAGCTTCAGGTGGTTTTAAATACTTGGGTGTTTTTTTTTCACCAATTCTTTTAATAACTTATTTGCCAAAAACTTTCAACCACTTGTTGTCAAGTCAAGTCAAGTCACCTTTATTTATATAGTGCCTTAAACAAAATACATTGCGTCAAAGCAACTGAACAACATTCATTAGGAAAACAGTGTGTCAATAATGCAAAATGAAAGATAAAGGCAGTTTATCATTGAATTCAGTGATGCCATCTCTGTTCAGTTTAAATAGTGTCTGTGCATTTATTTGCAAATCAAGTCAAACGATATCGCTGTAGAGGAAGTGACCCCAACTAAGCAAGCATAGGTGACAGTGGGAAGGAACCGGAACTCCATTGGTGACAGAATGGAGAAAAAAACCTTGGGAGAAACCAGGCTCAGTTGGGGGGGCAGTTCTCCTCTGACCAGACGAAACCAGCAGTTCAATTCCAGGATGCAGCAACGTCAGATTGTGCAGAAGAAGCATCTGTTTCCTGTGGTCTTGTCCTGGTAGTCGTCTGAGACAAGGTCTTTACAGGGGATCTGTATCTGGGGCTCTAGTTATCCTGGTCTCAGGGACCTCTTTCAGGGCTGTAGAGGTCCTTTCTAGGTGCTGATCCACCATCTGGTCTCGATACATACTGGATCTGGGTGACTGCAGTGACCCTCTGATCTGGATACAGACTGGATCTGGTGGCTACGGTGACCTCGGAATAAGAGAGAAATATTAGACTAATATTAGCTAAGATGCCATTCTTCTAGTGATGTAGCAAGTAAATTGGGTGTTATGGGAAGTGTTCCTGGTTCCGGTTTACCTAATTAATGCAGCCTAAAAATCCTTTAACAGATTTGGATATTAAAAACATATTAGTCAAGTCAAGTTACCTTTATTTATATAGCGCTTTAAACAAAATCCATTGTGTCAAAGCACCTGAACAACATTCATTAGGAAAACAGTGTGTCAATAATGCAAAATGACATTATGAAGTTTCAATAACATTATACAATACTATACCATTCAAAAGCTTGATGTAAATAATATAAATGTGACAAATAGAGATAACTCTAACAAATGTAAAAACAATGCAGTTCTTTCAATTTATTCCCCCTAAAAAAAACCTGAAAGATATTCTCAGCTCTTTTCAACATTTAATAATAATAATAATAATAATAATAATAATGATAATAAATGTTTTTTAGTTTTTTTTGGGTAGAAAATAAGATTGTTAAAAGGATTTCTGAAGGATTGTGTGACTGGAGTAAGGATGTCAAAAAATTTGTTTGAAAGTAAGCTTTGATTGTCCCTAATAAACTGTTTAACTTCTCCCCCAAGTGGATATTAAATTATGTTGTGGGATAATTAAATATATTCTTAATGAACTAAAAACATAAAATTATATAGATTTATTTTATTCTCACATTCTTTCTTGTAAGTCCTCCCTCAGTGTCACAGCTGAATGAGAGGCTCATTATGCAGGCCTTTGTCTTCTCAGGTGTAAATCACAATGATTTGCATGATAGTTGACGCCTACTCGCATATGACTTTTACCAACAAAAAGTGTCTTAGAAAATTTAAATCAATATATTGTTTTCTGTGAATGAGTAAACAAGATGATTTTCACATAATTTAGAAAGAAAAATTCTAGGGTACAAGCTCCAGTTCTCAACAATCCCGGGACCCAATGTTATGTATGTGTTCTATGGCCTTATTCAAGTGATTTAACATTTTTAGTTTTTCACTAACCATGCATAACATTTTTTTCTCAAAAATACAATCATGTACATGCATGCATTTAACATATTATTATAGCCCAGTTTATGCTGATTACAGTGATATTAGACTTTACCCATTTAGATAGAATGGGTAAAAAAATGAAAAAGAAACTGAAAAAAGCACAAATATCAGGGCATGACAAAACTTCTCCAGGCCCCAAAAATACCATTAGACTCCAGAGGGTTAAAGGCAGGTTATCATTGAATTCAGTGATGTCATCTAGGTTCAGTTTAAATAGTGTCTGTGCATTTATTTGCAATCAAGTCAACAATATCGCTGTACATGAAGTGATCCCAACTAAGCAAGCCAGAGGCGACAGCGGCAAGGAACCGAAACTCCATCGGTGACAGAATGGAGAGAGAAACCAGGCTCAGTTGGGGGGCCAGTTCTCCTCTGACCAGACGAAACCAGTAGTTCAATTCCAGGCTGTAGCCTTACTAGGTGCTGATCCACCATCTGGTCTGGATACGTACTGGATCCGGGTGACTGCAGTGACCCTCTGATCTGGACACAGACTGGATCTGGTGGCCACGGTCACTTCGGAACAAGAGAGAAACAGACAAATATTAGCGTAGATGCCATTCTTTTAATGATGTAGCAAGTACCTAGGGTGTTATGGGAAGTGTTTCCGGTTCCGGTTTACCTAATTAATGCAGCCTAAAAATCCTTTAACAGATTTGGATATTAAAAGAATATTAGTATGTTATGTGTATGCCAGGTTAAAGAGATGTGTCTTTAATCTAGATTTAAACTGCAAGAGTGTGTCTGCT
>NC_068420.1:24956123-24997935 GCF_023724105.1 Carassius gibelio
AAAATATTTTTTACATATTTATTAAACCTGTCATTATGTCTTGACAGTAGAATATGAGACAGATAATCTGTGAAAAAAATTAAGCTCCTCTGGCTCCTCCCAGTGGTCCTATTGCCATTTGCAGAAACTCCATCGCTCCCGGTAAAAAACAACCAATCAGAGCTGCGGTCCGTAACTTTGTTTGTGTTCAAAATGTAGAAAAAATTATATAATAAGCCAGAAATGGTGCGATGAAAGTTCCTTAGAGATAAATGTAACAAAAACAAAGGAACTTGTCTTTTATGAAAAGGACCCTGTGCAGCCCCTTATAATTAGGGGACAAATTGTAGAGGTAGTAGAAAAGTTCAAATACCTCGGTACATATATTGATTCTAATCTAAATTTCGGTGAAAACACAGACTACATTTTTAAAACTTGTAACCAACGTCTCCATCTACTGCGCAAGCTCAACTCTTTCAGAGTGAGCAAGCACATTATGGAAATAGTCTATAAGAATCTGATAGAGTATTCTAACTTTTAACATGGCGATGTGGTATGGTAATTTAAACATAAAAGGGAGAAGTAAGCTGCAGAGAATAGTAAACCTCGCCTCTAAAATCATAGGGACAAATCAGAAACAATTAAGTTCCATGTACGAGGAAGTTCTCAGGAAAAAAGCTTTTAAAATAACAAACGATCCCACTCATCCACTCAATAGGGAGTTTGAACTCCTTCCCTCTGCCAGACGTTACAAAGTACCTAGGGCAAATCGTAATATTTTCAAAAATTATTTTATTCCTAATGCAATTCGAATGTTGAACAACACGTCCCGCTGATGTATTGTAACGTAATTGCTACTGCTGTACTGCATTTTGCCCTGAAGATGTTTGTGTGTTAGTTTTGTTGTTCTTGTTATTTTTGTTGTTGTTGGTTTGATTGTTGTTTTTATGAGACCGAAGGCAAATTTCCACATTGTGGACAATAAAATGAAAATGAAATGAAATGAATGAGTACACCATGAATCCATTTTCCAAACCGTGTTTTTGGCTTGTCCTGAATCACTAGGGTGCACCTATAATAAGTGTTTATATTCAGACTATTTTAGATTGCTTCGGGGGTACCGCGGCGGAGTAACCCAGTACCTTTGTGATTCTTCATAGACATAAACAGAGAGAAGTAGTTCCGGCTACGATGTTCTTCCGCAAGACGCAAGCAGTTCTGTTTATTAACCGCTAGAGCGTCAAAAGTTCCCTACCGCAGCTTTAAGGTCACTTTACATTCCCTTTAAAGTTCTGCTGCTACACTGTATTCACTGTTAAATCACAAGGCAGTTGCTGTTGTACTTTAAATCATATTTTCTAAGAAATATTTCCATTTTTACAGTCTCCCTTTTTGTGACAGTTGTTTTGTATAATAAAGCTTATACCAATTGTTTAAAATCTCTTATTTATTTATCAGTCAGATATATAATAGTGCCCTGCATTTCAGCCCGAACCTGATGGGGCCCGACTTATTTATTTTCATGTGATAGCTTTAGGCTTTTTTAGGCTTCCCCTCCTTTTAAAGTTTAGACATCCATTGTTTAAGTTGATGGAAAAGATGTGCAGTGCTGGTTGAAACAACATGAAATCATGCTACTGCAACTGTCAAGACTGGCATGCATGGTGTTTAGTGTCCCTGCCAGCAGAAGCAGCATCAAGCATGCCTTCAGTGCAGCTGGAAGAGTTGTAGAAGAAAGAAAGCATATCCTGTTTCTTTTCTTTATTATTATTTTTTTTTTGTACACCAATAAAATACCCTTTTTTTGAATGATATACTACTCTCATCTGTAGGAGCAAAAAATTCTTTAAAGTTTTTTCCACTGTTATCAGGGAAAAATGCAAGTGGTCGCGCCGACGCCTCCGTGCAGGGTTCAATCCTTGTTTTAGTTTTTTTTTAGGAACACTTGTGCTCCTAATTTAAAAAAAAAATAGGAACACAGTCCAAACATGATCCTGCTCATCAGTAACAAAAATAGGTTTCCCATTATGAGGCGATATTTGTCTCCTTAAAGTGATTTTCAGGGTTTTTGTTTTGTTTTTTTGTTGTTGTTGCATTTATAACTTTATAACTTTTATTACTCTATGCCAAATTCAAAAATGTATATTTATAAGCTTTTTCAAAAATTCTAATCAAAACAATAGAATAAGAACAAGCAGAATAAGAAGTAACCAATCACATGAAATCAGAAATAACAAAATTCATTTTCACTACAGAGGTGGAACAGAAGAACACAAAAGTGGCATTTACAGTAGGTTGTTGGTATGAGTGATACTTTCGTTGACAAAATAGAGTAAAATCAGACAATAGTGTTGTAGTCAGACAATGTAAGCCATTTTAATATAAAAATTTTGTTTATTGAACTGTTGTTTTAAATCAATATCACGTTTGCAAACTCCCCTAATAATCATTAAAAGTCACTTTAAATTAGTCACAATCTAACAAAGTTCCAAAGTCACTCAAATGAATTCATCGTGATCATCGTGAATTCATTTTTCAGGCTTCCTTGAATAGTCAACCAGTCCTTCACTAGTCACCTAGTGACTAGTCAGTATAGTTTAGCAAATCCCTAGTTAGGGCATTCAGTGACTACATGCATAGCTATAAACAATGCAACAACCAGGTGACCTTAATTGATAAAATCACTGGCAGTGGGACTTTAGTGTGCATGTTGGTCTTTTCCCCAATGAGTCAACCTTTTGTGTTCTGCTGTGAATTCAGACATGTCCCAAGAACATCTGTTGTAATACAATAGTAGAGGGATGGCTGCCTACTGTAGGTATTTCAACAGGGGCCCTCTAGGTCAAACACAATGAAGAGAGCTCCTTAGAAGCAGTGAATTCTGTCACACTATTGAACAAGCCTCTATAAACACAGCTCTGAGATTGAGGCTTTATGAATATTTAACAATTTCAACCTTAGACAGATGCAGAGAGTGAGTGAGCAAGAGAGAGAGTGAGAGCGAGAGTTAGAAGGCAGAGAGAGGGAGGCATATGCCACAAAAGAGTGGAACATTAGCCTAGGAATTGATCGGCTGAGAGGGCAGAATGCACATCCGGCTCACCATCACCCACTCGTGAAACCTCAGGGGTGCTTTAAAACTGCACCATACACTGCATAATGGCATCCTACCCTCTTTATGAACTTGTCAGAGCTGAATAGGTGTATTTTAAGCACTTTAAAACATAATAGACTTTTGATGACCCCCTTGTGAGATGTTTAGCTTTTTTCCCCTTGGTTTTTCCATCATATTATGTTGCGTTCACTAGGTACTAGATATGTTTTTTTTTTTTTTTTTTTTTGTGAATTTATCTAAATTGTACATTAAAAGTGGCTAAATTTGAGATAACATTTTAGTTGAGTGTTTTATACTTTTTGCATAGTCCAATAACGATAGGAACAAATCCATAATATATTTATACCATGAAAATGCATAGTGAATGAAACTATTTAAATCTGTCTGTGATCTGAACTGTTCATAATAATGTCTCTCTCTTGTGGTTATGTGCCACTGGAGTCCATTTAAACCCTCAGCTAACAGGTACCCGCCTGACACACACACATGTTCCCTGGATACTATTAAAGGACCTGTAATGGATTTCACTGCTGCTTGAAATATTTAACACTTTTTTTAGGAAAATTTGATTAAACCGATAAATATTTCAGATAAACTCCCTAAATAGTGCAGAGAACAACTAAAATATTCAAAGGCATCTAAACTTTTGTCTATTCTTTGACGTAAGGCGCGAACAGTAGAGTGTGTGTTGCTGATGGAGCTGCGGGCTGATTTTATGTGTGTGTGTTCAAGGCTCTTCTGGCATGCATCTGTATCCTATTGCTGTTTTTTAAATAAGTTTTCACGTAAAGATTTTCAAATCAATGTCAGACAATCAGAAGTTTTCACTGGGCTCAAACCAATTCTATTTAAGAACCCTTTAAGTGTTAAGAACTGCTCAAATGTTTTGTGTCATTAATCTCTTATGGTCACCAAGGCTGCATTAATTTAATACAAATTTAGTAAGAACAGTCATATTTTTAAATGTTGTTACAACTTAAAATAACTGGGTAACCATTACTCCAGTTTTAAGTGTCACATGATCCTTCAAATATCATTGTTAGGCTGATTTGGTGTTCAAGAAAAATGTCATTTTATTATGAATATTGAAAGTTTTGCAGTTGATTATTTGATGAATAGAAAGTTCAACATTCAGAAAAAATTCTTTAAAAAAAATTTTTTCTTTACTGTCACGTACACATTAACGCATTCTTGCTACAAATTTAAATTAAAATTTTACTCCATTTAAGTCTCATGGAAGAAAGTCATACATGTTAGAAGTAAGGTGAATTTTTACATGGTTGCTTTTGTCGTAGTAGTGTTTTTTGGTTAAAATATTTTGACAAATTCATTAATCACATCTTGTACAGTAGCTTAAGCGGCACAACTGTTGAATATGATTGGATTGACTGAATCAAAAAATCCTTAAATTATTGGCAGAGGTTTTTATGATTAACAAAAGGGAGAAAAATCTATGTCTGAATTAAAAAAATTTAACGATGCCTTTAAGGTGAGCCAGTGAGTCCTTGTTTCAGGTGAGAGCGAGACACCTTTGAGAGGAGATGAAACTGTCACCTCAGTTATCGCTTCCTGAAAGTAAAGATGTCTCTGTAAAGCACAGTATAGCTCATGCTGTGAGTGGGTGTGTATTTTGGATGTATGTGTGTGTGTGTGTGTGTGTGTGTGTGTGTGTTGTGAATTGCAGCTAATCTCAGCTGGATTACATTCGCTGTGGGGGTGTATAGGATGGTGGGCTGGCATGCTGTATCGTGGAGAGGTCTAGAGATTACTCGCCTAGCAGGGGTTTGAATCCTCAATGTGTGTGCACTGTGTTCACACCCAGGTGCTTTTGGGGATTTTGGTGCATTTTTCCAGTCATCTCAGCTGTATGCTCTATTTATCATCTGAATGACTAACTGATCAGCACCCAGCTGCTCTTCTTCCATTATCAAACATGGTTTTTTGGAGTACATTTATATATTGCATGGTATCCGTGGTAATCTATAAACACCCAAGCATAAAAAATATTGTGGTGACAGTTTTTCTGCTACAGAGTCTTTTTGTAATGCATTTCTCTTCAGACCTGTAAAACTATTCTTTAGGGGTAAAGGGGAATTGTTATTTGCTCTGATCCCACACATTGTATTTTACCACAGAACAGTCTGCACTGGTCCTTTCCTTGTACAAAATTAGGCTCACAGCTCTTTAAAAGCTGTTGGACTGGCCAGTAAGATTTTTAAATTGGCAAGGATGTATTAGATTGATCAAAAGTGACAGTAAAGACAGGAAATGGACGGACAGTAAATATCAGATCTTTTAAACTTTTGTAGTGTACATGCTCAGAATGTATATGTTGGCGATTGAAAATGATCTACATTTCCCTGTTCCAACCCCCATGACAAAAGGGTCATTTTGTAGTCCTTACCACACTGATGACAATGATGAGTTTACAAGCCTTTGCTCACTGTCTTGAATGTCAAGGACAGGATAAAAGAAGATTGGCACTGATGCTTGTGCCCCTCTGGAGCTATATTATTTTTTACTGCTCTTCTTCTTTACTTTAGGCCATTAGGCCATCAGGCCAGACCGCAAGTTCCATGTTGCTTTACTAAAGCTTTACAATTACTTTAAACCTCTTTCACTCAGGTCGAATTACATTATGCATCCTGGTTTTAACCACACCATTTGTATTTATTTCAAGTTTGTAATTCTCATTGTAGTACTATTAATAAAATATTATCTTTAAACCTTGTATAAGAATTATCAATTACTTTAGATAATGTTGTATAGTTGAATAATGCATGTTGCATTAAGATTGTGGTCCCATATAGCAGTGCTTCCCAACATATTTTGTTAAGCGAAGTGTGCTTGATGGTGATAGTTCGGAAATGTACAGTTGAGTCATAGCATCAACATCTCATCTTATCACATATCTACAGGCTTGACGTTAGCATGAATATATCTGATTGGATGTGACATTATCATGTAGATGCACCTAAACTGTGCTGGTTTATGTTTGGAAACTACTGAATTATGCCCAGAAAAGATCTGAATATGGACCATAGTCCACTCGTTGATGACCAGTGACCACTAAAATGCTCTGAACTCACTGAAAAAAAACTGTAGTAATTCCATCTACTGTAAATCAATCTGAGATCCGTAGAATTATTAACAGGCTGGATTTGCCTGCAAGTCTTCCTTATACGGCTTTGGTATGCACACTGCTATTTTTCAGAACTGTGAGCAACTGTTATAACCCTGTAAAATTTATTTGGATTCAAATTCGACTACTGCAGAATCTTTCACAATTAGGTTTGCTCCTAATTATTATTTACTGGAACACTAGAAGTGACATGTGTTGAGTAGTGATGGTAAGGCTGGGTATTGATACAGATTTTCCAATTTGATTCAGGTTCTCAAGCTCTGGATTTGATTCTGATTCAGTTGATTTCATTTCAGTTATAATGGTTTGCTTGAATATCAAAGCTATAAATATAAGTTATACTGTAAAGGGCAGTATTTGCTTTGGGAATTATAGTCTACATTGGCCACACTGTAATTCAATGAAGAGACCTGACTCATTTAATTTTTTTTTTATTTTTTTTTTTTGCAAATAGTACTACAATGGTTGTTATTATGAATGATTTATCCAAGTCTTTAAAAATGCTTTAAAACATCATGTTTAATTGAAAGTTCTTAATTCAGAGGATCATTAATCCCATTGTTATATATCTCCTTAATGCCCAGCCCTAATTGCCCAGATAAGTCCTAATACTTCAAATTCAAATAGTTCCAGAATAATTGCTGAAAAGCAACGTAAGTAGCACTGATACAGAGAAACTCCTAACTTGGTACTTAAAGAAATATTAATTTTAAAAATAACAGCAGGGTCTCAAAATTATGCAGCTGAGTTCAGCAAAGTGCTGTACATCAGGAAGTGCTGCTCTACTCTGCTCTGTAATGTCATAAAAGTCCAGGAACATTCTCCAGCAGCTGTGTTTTTGAATAGAGGTGTGTGACCTCTCAGTGAATAACCACTAAAAACCCTGAAGATGAGAGACTCTGAGGAGCCAACTCATGCCTGTTTCACACATACTCCGTCTGCAGTGCGTCTGCAGTCCGTGTGCATTACGTATGTGGTTCAGAAGCATCACAAACTCAGCATGGTGACTCTTTTATCACAGAACAGTAACAATCTTGCATAATGAGACATTAGTCTAAACTCAATGAATATAAACAACATATTATTCATGCATTTGACTTCTAGGTTTATATAATATGCTGCTCAAGCAAGCGGCTACACATTTAAACACCACTGACAGAAACAGTTGATCAATCTTTTTTACAAGCAATCCCACTGGTCTTAATGAACTTTGTTTTGCTGCTTCCATAAAAGTGCATATATTATGTTGCCTTGTTTATCTAAATTTGTTCTTTTTCTTGTTTTAAACCTAGCCAAAAACCCATGTGTTGCATGTGAAACACAGTAGGCTTTAATTAGTATCCATTTATTGGGAAATTACTGCATTTCCACGTCAATCCATGTTCATTTTTACCGTGAACAATGTACTGTCACTTTAATTCAGCGTGTGCAGCACAGCAAAAATAGACTCTGTACATAAACGATCGCTGCACTGCTGCAGACGCACCACTCCTGGAACGCACAGACGGACCGCAACCACGTGCAGTGTGAACGCTGGAATCCGTTAACATGGGTGCGTAAAAAAATACGCAACGCATACGCACTGCAGATGGAGTATGTGTGAAACTGGCATCAGAGGGAGCCAGGGATTGTGAATGTCTAATGAAACTGAAAAATGGAGAGATGGATAAAGGGACATATGGATAAACAAATACAGAGATAAAGGGCTGTTAGAGTGAAATGCCTGTCAGGGTTTTTCCTTTCCTGTTAGTGCCCATGTTTGCTGTGATACGGTAAGCCCTGGCTGAATAGCCTGAATTAGCAGCTGCTATGTGTGTCTGAAAGAATATCTGTGAGTCAGCCCCTTTCCTGCAAGACTAGCATTTCGTTCCCCGTTACATGCCTCTCTGCCTGTTCCTCCTCTCCCGCTGACCTCCCACCTTTTCTTTTCACATGACTGTTGTCAAGCCCAACTGATGGAAGAATAAATGGTTCCAGGAGGGGTTTCTGATAAAGAAAGAGCATCAGAGTTGAGCTGAAATTTCTGTATAGCTCGTAAATACCTCCGATCACAGAGAAAACGCTCTGAAGGACACCAATTAACTGCCCTTCCTGGACTGTTGATGGAAGTGGATAAAGCAACAGGCCATTCTAGGATTTCACTCTTGGCTCTGAGAAATAGTTCTTCAGGGAATTTGCTTTTAAATCCTGCTCGACTGACAGCTTTATTTAAGTAATTAAAATGAATCTATCAAAACTATCAGACGTTTGCTGACATTTAATAATTAGCTGCTTATTAAGTAAGGTAGTTGATGTGGTAGTTATGTTGAGGTATGGGGTAAAGTTAAGGGATCTAGAATATGGTCATGCAGAACAAGACATTAATGTGTGCTATAAGTGTTAATAAACTGCTAATGATATGCTTACTAATAAGCAATTGTTCCCTAATCCAAAGTTTATGCAATATTTTATAATGTTATCTGAAAACAAATTATGCTGGGCTTTCTGAGCCATTTTTACAATACTTTTACCTGACTGGGTAGAAGTGTACACTTCTTTCTATGTATGTACCTACTAGTTAGTAGTTAGTTTGCACCCTTTGCTTTTTTTAACGGTCTCCATAAAAAAAAAAAAAAAAAAAAAAAAAAAAAAAAAATATATATATATATATATATATATATATATATATATATATATATATATATAAATTAAATATGGGCAATAAATAAATACTAATAAAACATTTATTAGTTATTAATTATTTACATTTCTGGTTTTGAAACCTGACATTTTTATAATTCTTGTGAAATATATGTGCTATATTTCTTAAAAGTAAATTGCACTCGGTTTGATGTTTGCTTTGCAATTGATGCATTTGTATGTGTAATTTAAGTGTACACTTTGGGGCCACTGTGTATTAGTAATGGTGGCTTACTTGCATTATATTTTGTGATTTCCCTGGAACAGCAAGCATTTGGATAAAAGATGCAATTGTACTCGTAAGTCTGACAGCTGTTTTCAGGAAAAGGGTCTGTCGGTCTTTATTCTTATTGTGAGAGACAGAAAAAGAGGGATAGAGAAAGCCTATGATGTCCCAAAGCACTAACAAAGAATGAAGTTTTAAAAGCGGTTTTATACTTTTTAAAGCCTCAAAGCCCCTTTGGTACTCATATGTTATACGCACAGCTCTGAACTGTTGACCAATAAGGAATAACTTTTGTCAACTCTTGTAAAGGATCGTGCATATTGAAAAATGACTCATACAGACTTTTCTCAGAGTAATGCTTCTCTGAGAAGAGGTAAAATACTTGACGTGTTTCTGATTCATTTGTTGTGAAAATGTTTCAGCTGTTTTCTTACTACAGACAGAATATAGAGGAAGAGAGATATAAGGCAAATAATGGAGATCTGCAACCTCAGTGGATTTCCTTACAAACATCCAGCTCCATAGGCAGAAGGATACTCACACTGTCCTCCGTGGGCAGACAGATGGATGCAGTGGATAAAAAGGATTCAGTGTGATTTATGAACTTTTCATCACAGCTTTTTCCTTGTTTCCTCTTGCTTCTTTTTCCTTCACTTCCCTATAATCCTTCCCTTTCCTCACAGCTCCCCTTTCACTTTGTTCCAGCTCTTACCTTTCCCCATCAAAGTGCTTCTCTCCTTTCCTTACAAATTTTCTTTCATAATTCTTCCCCAGCTGTGCCTCCACTTGTTCCAAACTCTTCCATCATTTCCTCACAGATATTCTCCCATTTCCTCAACTCTTACCTAATCTACTCGTAGCTTCTCTTTATTTCCTCTTAATTCTGTATTCTCTTCCTCATAGTTCTTCCCTCACTTCTTCATTGTTTTTCTCTATCTTCTATAACTCTCTTCCACCACACCACACTTTAGCACTTCCTCATGAGCACTTTACCTCAGTTCATTATGGCTCTTCCCTCTTTTCTTTACACCTCTCCCCTAAATTTCTCTCATAACTCTTACTTCATGTCATTCTAACCCTTTTACAGTTCCCTGATGTCTTGTACCACTTCCTCACGACTCTTCCCCTACTTCCTCATAATTCTTCTCCCACTTCCTCACAGCAAGAGTACTATGACAAAGCTCTTTTTCCACAGTTTTTCAGAGAGACAGCCCTACTTTCTTATAGCTCTTCCCTTTCCACAACTATGCCCCACTCCTCCTCTACCTTTGTTTTGCTCCTTCACAGCTCTTCACACAATTCTCCTTCCTTTACTTCCTTTTAGCCCTTCCCACAGTTTCCTGCAACCTGCCCACTCACCCTTCCTCATAGTTCTTCCTCATCTTCCTCACATCTTTTCCACTTCCTCACAGTTCTTCTCCCACTTCCTTTACAGCTCCTATTTCCTCAGTTTTATCTCTGCTTCCTCACATCTCTTTCTCACAGTTTTATCTCCACTTTCTTAAATCTCTTTCACCATTTCACAGCTCTTCCCCCACTTAGAATTCTTTATTTTTTTTAACCAAGCAACATTTACATACTTTACACTGAATTCATAACATTAAAGAAAGTGACAACAGCTGTCTTTACATGAGAGACCTGAAGTTAACAAATCTAATCTGAATCAGAAATGGTTCACAAAAGACATTGATGCTCGATAGACAGTGATGTGATTTGTGTACATCTTCAGTGACTCTGCAGTGAATAATTCAGAGGACAGTCAATGTTAAAGGGAACCAGCAACTGAAGGTGAACTGTAAAGGCAGCAGTTCCTCTGCGAGGGAGAGTCCTTGGTATGGAGTTTGTCTGCTGAATGAAACATTCTGATATCTGTTACCCATGAGCGTCTGTGTGGTCTAACGGTTTCTGGTGTTTTGCTGATGCTGGCGATTAGTATCTGTTTGACCTTGTATCACTTTAAAGGCAGTAACTCATGCAAACCACATCCCAGGTTCTGTGATAAGACGAACAGATAATATGCATCTGACACTGACATGAGCTGCATCTTCATATTATATATCTTTGTAGATGTCTATGTTCTGTCCTGAAATGCATTACATTTGAGTTATAACTTTAAATTATGTAGTCAGTGAGTGAACACAGGTCTTAAACCTGCTGATTTTAAAGAATTATAGAAAGAAATATAATTTTATAATTTTATTGTAATGCTGTAGCAATGTTCTCCAGATATTATCGGTGACTCCTGTTATATTTCTGCTTTGGAAATAAAAGTATTTTTCTACTAGCAAGTCAGTGCAATATTAAACCCTCACTATCAGCACCAAAAGCAACATTATCAGGCTATTTCTAGCATATTTCTACATTTGCTAAAAATGTTTTGAGAAAGAGAGAAATGATGCCCAGTCTTGTTCACTGAGGCATCTATTCTCTATTCTAAAGTCCAGCTAAGTGGCTTTTGACCCAGTTTTGAGAAGGTGCTTCTTCAAGTGTGCATCAAAAGCTTTACAATTCATCTGATATGAATATGGAAAGAGACCAAAGCCAGATTAAGAGTTATGCTCCATCTGTCTCTCTTTCTCTCTTACTGTATAACAGTTTTTCTCACAAACAATGTTTCCTATTTCACTCCTGATTTATAGCAGCACTGGGAAAGGGTTGTTACAGTATGTGCCTCAGTCTTAATGTGAATATGGCATTGTTAGAACCAAAGATATGAACTCGCTCTCTTCCATGGTGGTACGTTTTTACGTAAGGACATGTTTAATTCAAAGTCAAGTCAAAATCTGCTTTATTGTCAATTCTTCCACATACACCAACACACAGCACATACATACAGAGAATTGAAATTGCGTTACCCTCAGACCCTTGGTGCATACAGATAACACTAACAGTAGAGCATAAAATACATACAGATTAAATATAAAATACAACTATACAAATAAGGGCATGTAAAAAAAGTTAAATAAAGCAGCACATGGCAGATAGAAGGCAAACCAGAAAAGTAAACAAACAGTGCAGATAAAAATGATTGTAGTGCAGAAGTGCTTATTCAGTCTGATTAAAGTGACAAAAAGCTCAGAGAGCAGTTCTTTATTTAAACTGACTGAAGAGGTAGTTGAAAGAGGTAGTGAGCAGACCAATGCTGCACAAAGTGACCAGTGCAGGTTATTCTACAGGATTTGCATTCAAGAATAATTTTTCTCCTCCCACCGTACAGACTAAAATTTAATTTTCTCCGACTGCTTCCCATAATTCCCTGGGTGTCTTTAGACCTGTTTGGAAGACTTATACCTGAGGAGTTTAGGTAAATTCATGTTAAGATTTTAATCCCATCTGAATCTAAACAGTACGTGTTTTTCTATGCAAATTATCGTCTGATTTATCAGATACTTCAAGGGTCCTCTAATCTCAGGATAAGAATGCATGTGAATGCAAAAACCTATATTATTTTAAGTTACAAACAATTACATTTTCATTTCTTTGTAAATTACATAACAACGACTTGGAAAACAGACAAAACAGAAAAGGTAAGATTTGAGAGAAGAGAGTACTAATATAATAAACACAGACCTGTAGCGGAACTTGCTCTGCATTGATGTAATTTTTTTATTTTTGTGAAAACAGGCATATTGTCAAAGAAAAGATCAGTAACTGTTGTAACAATGTTGAAGGTGCATAATTTTTTAGAAGGTAATGTTCACTGAAATAGAGTAGTAAAAACATATTAAATAAAAGAGGTGACATACTTTAATTATATCGATTTTACATAACAATTAAATTGAAACAGCTAAAAAAAAGAGAACAATTAAAGAAGCAAGCTGTTTTTTGAAAGGTATGATTCAGCTTATTTTCAATAAGAGCATCCTGATGAAATCAGCTGACAGGATGATGTCAGGATGACGCCCTTCATATATTTTCATGACTCGTAAACTTTTCATGTCTCTCTCTCCTTTTAGGAACTTTTAGAAACCATTATGTCCTAATTACTTGAAATACTTCTTTGCATGTTTTTTGTTCTTGTTTTCTTTCTCTGTGTTTACTAGTGTTATGCCTTGGATAAGGTGCCTTGAGAGGCAGTCTAAAATTATAAATAAAAAATTAACAAAAACTTTGTCAACAGTATAACTCAGGGCTGAAATTTACACATGAAGGAGGAGAAAATAAAAGGTTTAGATGCAAAGTCCTAAGAAAATCTAGGCCAAAAACACCCAACAGAAACAGACTCTAAACTCAACTAAAATTCAAATGAATTTTAGGAATTTTGATGTGTTTTGTGTCAATATCTCCATAGTATAGTATAGTAATCATATTTATATGAATAGAAAATAAAAAGTATTTTGACATTAGCTATATACAGTATACATATATCTGGTTGTGTATTCAGACATTTTTCTGCAGTCAATCTCAGAGCTTTCAATGTCAATGTCTGTACTTTCTCTTTGTAAAGTGTAGTTATACATCCCAAAACCACTATGAAAAACAACTAAATATATTTTTCTTATTTATTTCTGTTGCTTGCACCTCTCAGGGTTCTGTGGGATTGGAGGAGAGTTCATGCCCCGGCCCAGCAAACTCACAGCAGCCTGGAACTCGACACAGTTTCGTACAGGAGCACTTCCAAGCTCAGTACAGGTCAGAAACCCCTTAGACTTTAATTTAAGATCAAGTCCACCTTTTATCTGCCTGCCTGAGTTTTGCATTCTACTGGGACACTTGTGTGGTATTTAAGCGTCCTTGATTATTACTGTATGTCAGTGGTATTTGATGGAATTGTATAACACAATAAAGTATTTTGTTTCGTTTACAAGTTCACAAGTAGATAGAAGGGTTGAACAATTTGGTCTAAAATCATGCTGTGAATAATAATAATTATTATTATTTTTTTTTTTTGTACAAATATTTAACATGATAAACAGTTATAGTCACATCTCTAATGCTTGCTGCTTAGAAAAAAAAGGCTAAAATAACAAAAAGGCCTAAAATCTCATGTTAAATAAGATGTTTAAAACTATTGTAAGCTGTGTCTTCAAATTAAGTCAAGTTTTGCTGACATTGTAATGTGATCTTACTCTATAAGTGTCTATTTTGAGTACTGTAAAGAACAAAAGTTATTTAGTTACAAATGAGCATAGTTCTTGTTTGCGTTCAAATTATATCTTCACTTGAAAGTGACCTCAGACCTAATTTTAAACAATTTAGTTGTGATGGATTCACATTTTTAAATTATTTATTTATTTATTTATTTTTGGAACTAGGCTACTTAAATAATATTATAATATTATATAATAATAACTGCCATTTTCTTCTTATTTTCTAACTTGAGAAAAAAAGTTAAAAATATTTTGTATTCCCCCCACCCAAAATTATTTTTGTTCTTAAAACAAATTACACAGATGACTCCATCTTGATACAAGCTCTTTAAAAGTAACTGTTCAAAAACGTATCTTCACATAGAAATGCCATTTATTCAGTCAATTAAGAACATATTTGAGAAATTCTTAAGAATTTTTCAATAATTGCACTAATGAACATTCTTACGAACTTCTTGGAATTTATCGTAAGAATTTTATTCTTAAGAATATTTTCATGAATCCAGCCCCTGGTATGGTTTTTTCTCTCACAGTTTGGCTTTTAGAACACGATTGAATCATTAAAAATTATTATTTAATAAATATAAAGCTATTATTACACTACCCTTAAAAGTTTGTCAATGTAAAAAAAAAAAAAAATAATAATAATAATATATTTAATCAAAAATAAAGTAATAACTGTAATAGTGAAATATTGTTAAATGTAAAATACCTGTTTACTGTTCATTCCTGTGGTGTAAAAACCAAAGTTTTCCCATGTGTTATTTTTTTCATTTATTAATTTTCTTTGTCCATTTTGCCTACTGGAAACTGAGAAAATGCTAAATCCACTCTTGAGTGTTTGTTGTATACAGAGGCTCTGCACAGCTTGAGTAAACTATTTAATTAACTTGCCTTCACTTGCAGTTAAATTAATTGCATTAGGTCACACAATTTTCAGTTTTAAGTTAAATGAATTAGATGCGTACTAATTAGTTATATTTTTAGCTTGTAATTCTTGCAGATTCCTTGAATAATCATGTTCATGGATTGTTCAGACATCCATCGTGAGGAAAATGACTGGTTATCTTCTGTACCGCAGTTTTGCTGAGAGTTTGTCTCCCTTCACACAAATGGGCTCATCCGGCACACGCTGTGTGAGCTCTCTAGAAAAAAACAAAAAGCAGGCTTCCCGCTATTCTCTCTCAGGCTGCAGGGCTGTTGAAACATCTGCGCCGGAACTTTCTGCCGAGTGAAAATGATCAAGTAATCCACAATTAAATCATACACTCTACTATAGAGAATATTACGCAAGCATTATATTCACCTAGCCTATTTTTGGTGTGACAAAAACCTTCTCGCCAACAGCATTTCTGCTTCTGCAGATGTGAGCAATATGCAAATGCTGAATATGAAGTTTTCAAATGAGCAGAAGTTTTTTGAGTAGGTTTAAATAGTTTTTTTCTTTTTTCAGTGCTAAACATTCGAAAGTATCAAAGCTCTTTATAAATATCCCAATTTTCTTAACTTCATGCCCACTCACATTTAGACTCCCAGAACTCCTCAGTCGGTAGAAAGTCAGGTAGAGATAGACTCAGCAATTTTCTTCAGTTGAGAGAAAAGGTTCCGCTTCTCAGTGAGTTCTTCATTTCACGGCTTCATCTTGTAATTCCATTAGCTGTGTTGTTTGCGCTAACTTTGAAAACCGACAGACTAATATTTCAGATTGCACAGATTGGCTGTTTATTTATAGCTACACACTAACACAGGAAGTACGGCTGTGATATCTACCTTCAGTATTTGTTTAGAATTAAAGTCAATCTGTCTGTCAGTCTGGCTTTGCCTGCAGTGGTTTATCTTTGATTAGATATTAAAAGTAGGGACATGATGCTTTCATGATATGGTCATTCATGTCTGGATTCAATCTATTCGTAGCTGTGTTGTTCTCCATAGGTGTTTAGCACTGAAGTTTCCTCAAGCACTTCTGATTATAACTGATTATAAAGTTGGCTTTACAGTGTGGATGTTTTAGACTACTGTAGTTACCGTTTTCTTTGTCTAGTTAAGGTTGGTTTCTGCTGCAGTAATAGAGCATTGGTTTGCCATGTTGGAGCTGTAATATTAGGACTCAAGTAGTAGGGCTCTGCACAAAAAAATATTGCGAAAAGATACCCCTGATGTTGCTAAAGTATTGACTAGGAGTTTGGGGACCCTGTGTTGATTTATTCAGAAGCTGAGATGTTTTAAAATATAATCTCAAACCCTGAACAGACTTTGGTGTTACCTTAGGCTGCTCTCAGTTTGCTGTCTTTGGATTGTTTTGACTGCAGTTTTTTCTTTTGTTCATCCAATGCATTTTTTTCTCCCTGTTGATAAAAGTGAGTAAACTGAGTAAGACTGAGGCTTGGACTGAGGTTGTAGCCGGTTTTGTTTGGGAAAAAACTGTTCAGCCTGTTGTGTTGTTGACAAAGACGGCTGCCGAGTTGTTGGCTGCCAAGGTCCCTTCACTACAGATTGAGAGAAGTTTACTCAATGATTGGCCTATATAACATATTATTAATTAAAATGGATAATGATAAAATTACAGTATTACATGTCTTCTTAGACATATGATGTAGCTTCTGAGAGAGCTTGTTTATTTACTTAATTATTTTTAATTTGTTTTGCATTCGCGTTGGATCTTTTCCCTTTCTCATCTAATTTAGATAACTGGTCTGAATAATATGAATCGGACTCATTGACTCATTTATCTGACTGCAGCAATAATTTACTTAACAGCTCACTGGAGAAGACAATTTAGTGTTCTGTAGAAGGGGGAAAATCATTGTTTTAAGTAAGAGGTAGAACTGTTTCTAGGAACCTTACAATGGGTTGACTGTAATTTTCCGTCTTTCAGTTTTATTACAAGATTTATTAAAGCAATTGTCTGTAGTTCACTCAAAAATGAACATTGTCAAGATGTCGCAACTCATATTCAGTGTTTTTTTTTTTTTTTTTTTTTTTATGGAACACAAAATATAACCTTCACATTGATCTTCTTCACACAAAACCAGACCACAGGCTGTCAATTTTATCTCCAAAAAAGTAATGCATGTCTTCTGAAGCCAGAAGCCACTTCTGTGTATTTAGCTTTACTTCTGCTGCAGCTCTCCAAATATGTTTCGATGGCTAACTTGCACAGAAAAGCTTACACTGAAGCTTGCCACATCTTATTTCTAGCAGCATCACTTCTTGTGTGTAGTATTTATACATAATACACTATGTTAGAAATTTGGACATGAATGCATTCTAGTGGTGAGAGTTCAAGAGCTTCAGAAGCCTTGGAATATACAGTAGTGCAAGAGTTGAATGGGAGACATGTCTGTGGTGCTTTTATTGTGCCATTTTCATGTCTTTTTTTTGTGTTCCATGTAAAAAACAAAACCACATACAGGTTTGGAATAACATGAGGGGGAAATCATGTTCTAATTTACCATGATTTTCAACTTCATTCTTGGATCATAGAGAGTTCAGTAGCATCAGGGGTCATAAGCAAGCATGCTGAATGTACACCGACAGAAAGGCTCTGAATGGTTATTTAAATTCCACATATGCAATGTCCCTTGTGTTTGATTATTAATTTGCTTAAAATGATCATGGTTTCTGCTACCGATATTTTTTTTTTAAGTCTATAGATTTAGGCTAGATCATTAGAAAAGGAAGAAAAACTGTGACCTAGAGATAATAAAACATTTGCTCCAAAGTAGCTCAGTTCAACCTTTCTGTAACATTTTATTTTTATTCTGTACCATGCATTATTTTTGTTTCATGTCATTGATGTTATCAGTCAGGGTTTACAATGTACAAAGTGCTAAAAGGAGAAGTAAAATGACCTCGTTGTATTTAGATCAAATTACTATCATAGAGCAAAGAGGGTTTTTTTTCTTTTAAAATTAAACGTTTCTTGTAAAAATTATTGTTTTGTCTTTCATGAGAATAACATTCACTGACTTAACATTACAATTACAATATTACAACAACTTGACTAATGACTTTGAGGAAAGGGTAACTCAGGGATATGGTAGATTGACTCTGCCAATCATGCTCTTCTGACATCTTCACCAGACTAGTTCAAAGACAGTTTTCTCAATGGACGTCCTTTTAAGTGGCACTGTGCTTTATCACAGCTTAACGACACAAGCATGGCGTGGGAAAAGAGGCACCTTATTGTAGACTGCAAATTGGGTCCGGAAAAATAAAACGTTTTCTCCTTCTTCTCTCTGAGCTATTTTATTTTCTAAGCAGTTTGCAATTTTGCAATGGTTTGTGCAACATATAGGTAATACAAGTATCAGTTTATAGTTATTAATTCGTTTGCATTTTTCATAAGAAAAAAAAGACTTAACTGTAAAAAAAAAAAAAAAAATCTGTTTTTATTTATTTTATTTTTTGTTGGTTTGAGTTCTCCTTCATGATCTGTGTTTAGTTCCAGTGTACTTGATTTCTGATTGGTTAATTGATTAGTCCCACCTGTTCATTTTTCCCCCTCTTCCTTTGTCCTGTGTATTTATACCCCCATTTGGTTCAATTCTTAGTCTGTTCTACTTGTTAGGCTGCTTAGTGTTTCTCCTGCATTTTTTGTAAAAAGTGATACAGAGTTGATTCCGATGGCTTTACATTGCAAAGTATAAGCCACAAAACTCTATCCATTTGATTTCTGTGAACTGGATGTGCACAAAGAGCAGCCAAATATTTCCATTGCTGATATTGTTCACATGCAGTTATTTTCACTACTTTTCATTACATTTCATTGCGCAATCTATTTGTATTTGGTGCAAAACTCATCTGTTGAGTGTCTGTGGTGGTAGGTGTGCACTGCTATTTTAAGGGATCTCCACTGGTTGATATGACAGCTCTGCTGAGTTAAGAAGAGACAACTGGACCCCAACATGATGCAATCCCAGCCACATTCTACCTCTGCTGTTCCCTCACTTTTTCATTTTCATTTATTCCACTTACAGATGTCTCTTCTATCTGCATTTCTAAATCCCATCATCATCTTTGCCTCCGCATTCAATTTTCAGCGCTCTATCTGGACTCGCTTTTTTGTTCCCGCTGATATTGAAATCCATGCATTCCAGAGTTTCCTGTCTCTGTGAATATGAGGGCCTGTGCACATCTCTCCTGGTTTGCAGGCTGTCGTCTGTACCGCAGAGCCCAAATGCATTTCCAGTGCTCAGGTGTTGAGTCATGAAGGGAAGCTCTATATCGGGCTCCGAGGCAGACGTGCTATGGACTTCATGCCAAACAACTGTGCTTTTCAAAAACAGAAAAATATTTTTCTTCATGCAAAAATCTGTATTTTGGTGGTGTTTTCCATTATCACAAGATAAATATTATTCATAGTAAGATAGTAAGACAGAGATTCAGCATACAGTAGTTAGCTAAATGAAGAATAAGCTTAGTTATTTGATGTTCAATATCAAATAAAGTGCTATAAGTGTCACTCTAGACACGCAAATATTTTGGGGCATTGCAACGGATATATCAGGCTCACCAGCATCTTTTTAAAAGCAAATTTAACATATATATAAAATAATAATAATAATAATAATAATAATAATAATAATAATAAGACAAATATACAGTCTACTCTAAGTTCCTGAAATACTGCAGACCTTCAGCTTTAAAGTTTGTTGCTAAGAGGTCATTTCATGGTGTATTGATCTTCAACTGGTCTTCACGTGATAAAAATTCACAAGTTCAGCAAACTTGAACTTTAATATGCAGTGACATGGAGCAAAGTGTAGAGTGAGCTTCCCTTAAAAGGTTTTGTAGATGTGATGATAAAAATAAATAATGAATAGTGTAATCATGAAAAGAAGTCCTAATTCTTAATACATCTTTTTTTGTGAATGTTTGTTTATTTATTTATAAGCAAAATTGTAGGGGAATTTAAGGGGAAAAAAAATTGTACTTTTAGGATTAGAATGATGTTGCACATAAAATACAGGACAATAAGCCACAGGGAAGCCTTTTGTAATGTATGAAATATATATGGTGTAGCTGATTGATTGAACATACTGTAGATATTGAAAATACATGGCCAAGCCAGTTGGCCTAAACCTTCACATAATGACAAAAAAATGGTATTTTAAATTGAATTGTAAGAATGAGAATCAGACTCTCCTTGATAATAGCATATGAACATTTAAAATCTTACTAAACACACAAACTACATGACCAAATGCGCATGAATACCCATTTGTATTTCTGTTTCAGCACGACATGTCTCACAATGTGAGATTCATAAAGAAATAATTCCCAGAATCTGGTGTGGAAGAACTTGACTGACCTGCACAAATCCCAGAAACCTACTAAACACTTAAGATGAATTGGCATGCCAAATGAGAGTCAAACCCTGTGACCCAACATGAGTACATGACCTCACTTGTGTCTCAATGGCAGCAAACGCCCACAACCTTTCCAGAAGATTCACGTTTGTTTTATTAGCAATGGGAGGACCAAATCTATATTAATGCCCATTAATAATGACTGTAAAAAATTAAATAATTTTACTTGCAACATTTGGAATGTATAAACATTTTACAATATATATATGACAAAGAATGCAGTTCATTGGACGATTCCTGACAGAATTACATATCTCATGGTCATTTCTATGTTTCAGGTCATCATTGACGTGCCCTCATTGCCTTAAACAGAGCAACACCTTTGACCCTTTCCTGTGTATTTCACTTCCAATCCCACTGCGACAGACCAGGTATGTTACTGTGTCTTCTGCATCTGTTTCTTTGGAATCTATTAGGCCTGTTTGTCTGTATATGTATTTTTATGTTTGTTTCTGTTTACCTTTTGCTATTGTGTGTTTAAGTTTGTTTGTGTACTTAGCCACCCAGAAATATTGCATGTGATGAATGATCAAGTGCACAGCTCTTAACAGGACATTGTCACAATTTTCTTAAATCTCAGAAACTGCCAGTCAGCAAAATCTCTTCAGTGAGATTGTCAACCTGTCAGAGAGACCGATGATAGAATGAGAGAAATATCTAGAGAGAACTATGGCTCATCATGAATGCTTGTACCAGTAATACTGTCTGAAACACTCCCAGCATGCTCATCTCTGAATCACAGGTTTCACATTCATTTTACTGAAAGTGGAATACCTAGCAGCACTGAAAGCTTAGGGGGGCAAATCTGAAGGTCGTCAGTAAATGTCAGTGCTAGTTTTATTACCAAAAACTACCATACTTATTGTTATGAATTATTACAAAGACATCAAATTAGATTAGACAAATGCCTTGGACAGACAGAAACAATTCTGCCAGCAGACTAGCACTGCTTGCATATGAGTTGAATGCCTGGGCAAGACTTTAGTGCCAACAGAGAGACCAAATACAATAATCAGATCTAACTTTCATTGAGATGGTGGCTAAAACTCATCAAAAGTTTCAAGAACTACATTCTTATTAAATAAATCATTCTCTTTATATATATATATATATATATATATATATATATATATATATATATATATATATATATATATATATATATATATACATATTTTTTTTATTATTATTATTTTACAAGTGATACTGCTATGGTGTATACTTACAATTGTAATTTACAAATAAAGGCTACTTCACAATTTAAAGGATTAGTTTACCCAAATGTGTAAATTGTTATGACTGAATATTTTGAGCCAGAGGTAGCTAGATTAAACTTGAGAGCCAGTTAAAGGGTAACTAAACCAAAACCAACTTTTTTTAGTTAATGATCTGTAAGAATGGGGCTTTATTAGTGCTGTTCATTGATTCAAGTAACTTTTTTGACATTTGAATATAAAGTGTTTTAATTCTACAATATATGGTGTAAAAATGTCTGAGTGCTGCCCTCTTCAGGTTGAATGGTGGCTACTGCAGTTGATTTTTTAACTGCTAACAGAACCTCACAAAGAGAAACCTGCAGAGTTTAAAATGGAGAGTGACTGTAGTGACGCAAGTAGCTTTGCAACAGAGTGTTCATTTGAAGTAGAGGACTTTTCTCCCCCACCTTCACCTGAAGTGCAGGATGTAGAGGTGTCTGTGGACACAGGGCCAGGGCCTGAGCCATATAAATTCAAGCCACTGGCTCAAACTGCGGTCTTAACTCCCGCATCGCGATCGCCATCCAACGATGCTAGCGAAGCAGCCACGCAAGAGAGAATGGGGCCAGTATCTGAGTAAGGCACTGCGTCACTTTTCAGTGTGAGCTGTGTGGAGAAGCCCATTTCCTCCTCCATTGCGTTGGCGAAGCAATCCCGCGTTTGCGGTGGTACGTGACATAAGCGTTTCCCACGAGTTTCCGCCTAGAGCTGGAGTGTGCAAACTGCATTTTACGCGGGATTGCTTCGCCAACGGTGACTTCAACTTCTGCCAAAATCATTTTCTGGTAAGATATCTGTACTTTTAATTGAGTATGGCTTTCAGGTACTTTGTGTACACCACAGCTTGTGACTGTCCAATTGACTGCATATTTAATTGCATTGTCATGGTCCAGAATAGTATGAAAGACATTCTCAGACAAATTGTTGAATAAAGTCGCTATGTTTATTTTCTTTGCATACAAAAAGTATTCTCGTCACTTCATAATGTTACAGTTGAACCACTGATGACAGATGGATGTCTTTCATACTTTTCAGGACTTTGAGAGTGCAATTTACTATGCAGTCAATGGTACAGTAATAACAACTCTTTTTTTATGACTGGCTGACATCCATTTTCACCATTACCGTTTAAAAAAAAAAAGTTGTTACATGAAATACATTACTCACAGTTTGCGGTATTGTTGTTGGTCTGATCAGTTGGCACGGTCTGATCTTTGATCAAAAGTATTTTGGCAAAGTCAGCATCGTACTGCAATTTGTTCTCAAAAGATTCAATGGTGAAATGTACTGTATACACATGTACTGTAGCACTGACGTGACTGGGATGTTCGCTAAAAATAAACTGAAACAATTTTTCTCTGACGTCGGTATTAGGGCTGGGACAACGCGTTGAGGTCATCGGTGACATCGACGCAAAAAATACGTAGACGCCAAATATGCGCATCGATTCGTCGACCTGTTTTTATTTCTCTAAAAAACGTTTGCAAAACGTTTACCTTATATGCGCTGAATATACGCGATGGCCGGATCAACATTCTGTCCAACGTTATATAACCAATCCAGGGGTTTTTCTGCATTGTTTCTTTTTTTTTTTGGCGGCTGTCAAAGCTTTATTTTATTGGTGAGTGATGCGTCATAGAATGACCTCTGCGCCTGACAGGGCGCGTATGAGAGAGAGCCCCGGCTGCGCGCGCACTCACAGTCTTCAAACAACACGAGCGCTTCTTGCTCTCTCTCTCCCTTGTGCAATCAAAATCATTAAACACGATAGAAAAAGGGCGAAACACCAAAGTTTCAAGCACGCTCGCGCACTCACAGTCTTCAAACTACACGAGCGCTGTCTTGCTCTCTCTCTCTCTCTCTCCCTCGTGCATATTAACCAAAATCATTAGACATGATAGAAAAAGGGCGGAACGCCAAAGTTTCACGTGGAGCATTCTGAGATTTCTTTTTCTCCATGACAGGCTGCTGGCTCCCACTGTTAATTTTTTTTGTTGTTTTTTTTTTTTTTTTTTTGGAAAAGCACTCTCTGTATTAGCTTAAAGCCCTCAAGTTTACATTGGTTACTGTATTCTTTCAATTGCTCTAAACAAGTATTTTGGGTGACCTTTTTTATTGAATGCTAGACATCAAGTTGTATTTATTTTCATGTGAAAGAAAAACTTTTTTTCAGTAAACTAGGCCCTATGTGTTCAGTAAACTTGTTTCAGTAAGCTATGTGTTTTCAAGGCTTCAAGGTTTTATTGAATGCTATCTCTATACAAGTGCAAAGTAATGCATTCTTAGTCAGTCTTTTATTTTGTAATTTTAAGAGCAATAAACATATATTGCAATGTTAAGGAATTCATGTTTTTTTTCATTCAGATATGTAAATCAACTTGTATAAATTGTCAGTAGTCAATTAATGGGGAGATAATCGAAATCGAATCGCTCTGAAAAAATTAATCGTTAGATTAATCGATGCATCGAAAAAATAATCGCTAGATTAATCGTTTAAAAAAATAATCGTTTATCCCAGCCCTAGTCGGGATCCTTCGGCAGAGTGTGCAAACGTGTTGTTTTTCTACATTCAGGAATGGCACATAGTCTGCCTGACATCACAGTCTTATTGTGAGCAGCTACTCCTACAGACCCACTCGCTGCATGTCGACTGAACACCTGTGGGCTGGACAACAATGTGATCATGCAAAAATAACCGTAGTTGTCTTGCAGTAGAGGCGGTCATATGCAAACGACTGCCCAGGTGACGTCATCTTGTCCCTCTGATCCAAAACCATTTTCTGATTTTATGATGAGGTCATTTTAAGTTATGAAACTTGCAGGACATCTTCTATGTCAAAAGATTAAGGGAAATTTAGTTTCTTATGTCATGACCCATTTAAAGTGCTTTCAGTTTTATCCAAAACAGAGGAACATGAACATCTGGCAGTGTTTTATTATGTTGTTCGTTCAGAAATGACCTGGCCTTTGAGAGGCGCTAAAAGGTTATTGCTCCTTCACGTTTAAAAATAATGTAACACCTACATTAAATCTGAACCTAAACCTAAAATGATATTGTTATCAAATGAAAGCATGAGATGAAAAAAACATTTTCTGAAGCAGCCATGCCACTCTAGCTTCTACAAACCTTAAAGCTCTTTTATCATGACTTGTTTTTTACTGATGCCTGAGCACTTTACATGCAAGTGCAGTGATATACCAGGTGAGCTACTGAGCATGTTTACTATGTCAGAGACATGGATTTAGTTATGTGATGGAAACCTCAGAATGTATTAGTTTACAAATTATGCACAGTAAAAGTGTTTTGAGGCCATACCATAAAATGGCAAGGAAATGTGTCAAAAATGTCATTGTTAATCAATAATCTGCCCTTTTCATCATTTGTATGAATAATATAAAAGTAATTGAAGTTTACTGACACTAGTGTTCATATCAGCTGAAAACTGTGGCTGCAATAAGAAGTAACAATTAAACAAAATCTAATTTTTCTAAAATTTGCTTCAGAATAAGCTCAGTCTATGACTCAGGCTAAGTCATATGACTCTCACCTCACCTCGTGCCACGAGAGATAAAATCTAAAATGCTTCAGTTGTCTTCTCACTGGTCCACTCGAGGGAAAGTGTGGTTTTGAATAACTGAGTGCTTTTGTTATTTCCAGTATTTCACATATGGCTTTCAATAATGCAGCAGAGAGGCATCTGAAAGTCCATCCAAGTCTTTAGAGCCACAATTGCAGCTGCAGTGAAAAATGCATTGAAACCAGTAGCTGCTGTGCAACTGGCTTGTGTGAGACCATTTCCAATCAAACAAATACAGCAGGAAACAGATCAGCTCTCGATTCTACCCACAAGCTGCATGTGTGTGTGTGTGTGTTGCAGTGTTACAGTCCAGACGTGCTGATTTAAATCAGTGATTTTGATTTGTTACTCAATCTCGCACAAATTATTTCAGATACTGAATATGACAGAAGAGGATGTTTTACAGTGGCTTTAACCATGGTTAAAGAGATGGTCTAAATCTGGCTTCATTTTATCACTCTTTTGTCATTCCAAACCTGTATTGGTTTCTTCAGTGGAACACAAAAGAAGATATATTTTAAAGACCATTGAGAACCAAATAACACTGGAGCCTATTGACTTCCGTTGTTCTAAAAAAAAGAAAAGAAAAGAAAAACCTACAGCATGTTCCACAGAAGACAAATTTATGTCATGAATGAACAGCTACAATCTATGATGTGATAAATTTGTATGTTTTTGTATGTTTAGGGCCCTGAATGTGATTCTGGTGTTCAACACTGAAGGTCAGCGGTTTCTGAGAGTAGGGTTGGCCGTGCCTCTGTTTGGGTCTATCTCAACACTCAGGGCCATGGTAGCAGAGGAGGGCAAGATCCCTCCAGACCAGGTGAGACCTGCTTTCTGTCATACTGTTTTCTCTCTTTCTCTCTCTCTCTCTCATTTTTTTTCCTGTTCCTGAACTTAACTGTGTGTAATACACACTCACACTAATAGTTTATTTGAAATATTGTATTATACGGCACATACACACACTTTGCTTAGTCTGGCCAAAGAATAAATCTTTTTGCACACATCTTCAAGGTTTACAGACAGTAATAGTCTGTATCTCTATTCATACTCCATTAGACTGCCTTCTCTGTTGTTAATGGAAACTTCCCAGACTTGCTCAGCCAGGGTTTAAGGTGTTATTGTGTTAGATACATATTTTTAAATGTCACCACTGTAATCCTTGAATATTCATTATTTTACATATTCACTCATTGAAACCCAATACATGTGGCTTTTTTGGGGGTTTAGCATTCCACATGTCATGGCTTTTAGTAATTATGATTTTTCCAATACAGTGGATTAAAATGATGGTTATCTCCCCTCCCACCTTAAAAAAAACAAACAAATAAAAAAAAAGCAAACAAAATTTCTTATCATCTTCAGAAAGGAGTCTTCAGAAACTTTAGACTTTATTGATTCTCGCACTTTAAGCATGTACATCACTTGTCAATGAGGATGTCAGGGCACTATAAATGGTTTATATTGTACAGCTTGATCATATTTCTCTCATTCACACCAACATCTCTTTTCCCAATTCAGAGCTGTTTATTATTATTATTATTATTATTATTATTGTTGTTGTTGTTGTTGTTGTGGGGTGACAATGATTTTGGTAAAATAAATAGATCCTTTTTAGTGCCTTATAGCTATAATGCAGTGAAAATTAGTGTATGACTTATGTAGAGTAACCAATGCTATATTTTACCATAATGCAATGCGCACATTCACATTCCATGCCTGATAAGATTTTATCCATACAGCACATTCCATACACAATGATGGTGGTTTTAACACATACAGAATGAAGAGAAAGAAAAATAATCACAGGAAGTTTATTTTTTAAATTTTTTTCATTTGGCAGATGCTTTTATCCAAAGTGACTTAAAGTTGAGGAATACAACATGTTGTAGATTAGTTTGTTAAAATCTTTATTTCATGCTTTTGATAAGTCAGTCCGTGTCAAAATATAGAGAACCACATTTAAACGTGATACACATTTATACATAATAAAATAAGCAGTAAATTAACAGTTTATTCAAGTTTTTAACTTATCTGCCTAACTAATTTAGTGTGTTGTATTGTAATGTATTACCCAAGGATGTATGAGGATATTATGCATCTGGTAAGGAATATATGGCCAGATGCTATTACCTCAAGGTAAAGAACCTATTACCTTCCTTCTTCAAGTTTTCCAGTTCGCAGTGCCTCCATGAAAGGGGCTTACCAACTACTAAGAAATTCTCAACTCTTTGCTCTTATTGTTTTATTCATAATTGTATTTGAGCGTTATTAAACTTTTATAAAGTGTTCGTCTCTTCAGCTCTGAGTAATAATGTGGAGAGGCTTACAGGATGCTGTGGCTATTTCTGAGCCACCCAAACAATATGAGAGGGCAGAAAACATCAGTGCAGGGCACAGCCTTCCTTAGAGATTAAGGGAAATAGATTACTGACTGCCTATTTTGCCTTTAGTGTACACCGATATCGATACTGAATATTATATGTTGGGTCAGGGAACAGATTTGTATTTGCCATGTTTCACAGAGCTTAGATTGGGTATTACTTGGCCATTTGGAAAAATTAGCCTTGTATTAACAGCGTATAAGCCCGGATAAACTAATGCAGATGGTGTCTCCCCCTTGTGGTGGGAGGCGATATTGAGGTGAGTGTGTAGAGAATGTGCTTGGCTTGTTCAGAATAGCAAACTATTATAATAACCTCTCTTCCTGTATAACAGAAAACAATAGAAACAGACCTACCACTGAGCCTAATAGTTTGTCGTGCCGAGTATTGGAGCTGAAATCCCCTTATCTGTTGATTTCTCATGTGACAACAACTTCTGGAAAAACAGCTGGAGAAGAATGTGAAATCTTCTTCGCTTACTTGGACCCACGTTTCTCATTCATATGAATAATCCGTTCCATGGTGTACAAGGTTGTTTAACTCTCAGATCAAAATGCATCTTTCTCTCATAGGTGATTTTGACAGAGATGAGCTCAAATGGGTTCCAGCGCTCTTTCTCTGATGAAGATGATATGACGAGTATCTCAGAGAGTGATGTCATCTACGCCTTCCAGGCTCCACCACTCTCCACCAGAGGAGGCTCCATGCGATTCTCAGGTACCCACTCAGTGTTTCTGACCTTTCAAAATCCTTTGGGTACCATTTCAGTTTTCCTTCAAACTGTGCAAAAATCTATTTAAACTGAGCACTGCAACTTATCTGTTTCATTGATTGCATTTTAGTGTTATTATGAGTGAGCTGTGATAGATTCATACTTGATTTTAATTGCCTTATTTAAGTCACAGCACGTTCCAGATTATCAAAAAGAAATATGACTTATATTCGGGAAAATACAGTATTTCTTGACTTTTTTATTTTTATTTATTTTTTTTGCTGTTTAAAAAGCCTAGGGCTATTGCAGACAGATGTGGTTTCTCTGGACACCTGTTTCATTGTTATCTGTCAGGAAGTTGGGACATGTGTGTGGTATTAAAAATATTTTCTTAAGGCAATTTTTTAAGACAAATGCATATAGAAGTCAATGTACCGGAGAATGTAGGATTATAATGAGATATTTACACAGAAATATTTCAAGTACACAGTGACTTCTCAGTCCACTGATATTTAAGCATAACTTCTTCCTATAAATGAGCTTACATTTTTTTTCAAAGCGATGTTCTTGTGCTGTATATTTTAAGTCCATTGAAGGTTCTAAAGAAAGCGTTCATCTTGAAGATTAAAAGGCTCTGTTAAATTAGAGATAAAACTCTGTTTACAAGTCTTCAGATAGTGTGGTTGTTTATTATGGCTGTCAGGTGGATGATTGAAGATTGATATCAATGCAAATTATGCTTATATAGATGTCAAGAAGAATGGATGATGAAGAAAAGGACTTAATGTGGCTGCCCCCTTGAGGGGCAACTTGTAGAATAAAGACTTGTAGTTTTTCTTGCTACTGGTGTGACATCTCTTGTAAAAAAATAAAATAAAATAACGCACTTAGCATACATTTAAAAAGAGTAGTTATTACATTTAAAAAAGTAGCTATTACTCAATATTAGTGCTGTCAATCGATTAAAAAAAATTAACTAATTAATCGCACAATTTTTAAAAATTAATCGCGATTAATCGCAATTAAAAGACTGAAACTTTTTGGATATGTAAATGTAAAATGTAAATAATTAATGTAAACTCAAGACATTTAAATTTAAATTCAAAATATTTCAATTCAAAATATGATTGTTTATTGGAATTTTTGTTTAACTTGTAACAGATTTTCTCATGTAAACAACATACCCGCAATAAACCATCAATATCCTCCAAATTAACTGTTGGCTTGAAAGCCATATTTATTACAGAAATAAAAACACAGGCATGTAAGTACCATTTGAATTTCAAAACAATCAATGCCAATGAAAAACAAAAATGATTTCCATGTTGAATTCTAAGTGGACTGAAAAAAATTCCAAAGTATAGTCATTGCCAGTGCTTTCAGTGGGCCTGTACGCACCAGTAGGCTACTTGAGCGTACCGCCACCTCTCCGTGCGCCCAGAACGTGCTTGTAGCGTACCGGTACGCTCATTTGGACATCTGTTTTAATAGAGGTTTTAATCTTTTACCTGCACTGCCGATTTTCAGAGCGCCCTTCACAATGCAAGCTTCCTAATTCATCCCACCCAGAGCAGAAACTACATTACCCATTCACCCTTAAGTTATACAAGTGAATAGCGCATGTGTCGCTTTTCCCACTGTTAAGTGTCAACAACTCAACGTGGCCAGAGAAGGTGTGTGAAACTCGTTGTGAGTTATACTAAAGCAAAATCTTGAGTATTTATTGTCTGATAAACATTAAAAACTGTCTGCGGAGGTTGAGTCGTCCTGCAGCCCCCGCTGGCTGTTCATTGGCTGCAGCATCTTTTTTCTAAGTTCTAAAAAAATACCGTAGATGGCAAGGCACAAATTTAGATATTCATTTATCTAATTAATCTATAGCCTATGCACAAAGACAATATGATCCTTTTGTCTCCTTTTTGTTTTAAAGCTTGATGAAGAGAGAGAGCGCAAGTTGCTGCAGCTGCGAGGAGGACAGTGATGCACGCGTACAGGAGTGATTGACAGTTCGCGGCACTGTGTACAAAAAATACTCCGCTACACAATTATTTCGTTTAAGCTTATTAACGTTAGCGTTACAGAAAGGTCTGATTTACGCACTGTTACAGTCATTGTTTTTTTTTTTTTTTTTTAAACAATGACATTTGAGTTCATGATTTTAATGTTGCTGTTTCTTGTGGCAGACTAAATGAAGAGTAATGTTTCTTGTGGCAGCCTGAAGAGTAATCCGGCAGAGTTTTGTAGGCTACTGAAACTTTCCGTCTAAAAGTCCTTCCTTGGTCTTATCCATATTTCTTTGCATGTTGAACACACATAGGCCACAACTGGAAATAAAAAAAAACTGCAACCGCGTTAATTGCGTTATTTTATTTTAACGCGTTAAATATTTCAAATTAATCGAATGCGTTAACGCGCTAATTTTGACAGCACTACTCAATATACTTCTAAAAGAAAATACTTAATTGAAAATCTAAAGAAATGTTTTCAGACATTGCATATTAATTGCAATGAAATGTATTGTAGTTTCAATTTAAATTAAATGCAGTTAGCTGAACTTTAGAGCGTATTTGTATTTTGGTATCTTACATATGTAATGTGTGCAACTGTATTGTTTATGTTGCTGTTTAGTACATTTATGAAATGTAAAGTTCACCTGTAGTGAATAATTTTAAAGCTGGTATTTGATCAAACATGTCTTCAAATGGCTTAAATGCATCTCTATACCCTTACATCATTAAGTATACACGGATTTGTGTATATTAAAATAAGTCCCCGCCTCCATTCAATGGCACCACCACAGACCTGCACCACTTTCAGTCAGTTAGCAAAAGCAAGTGCTATAGTAGACACTACACAATGGTATTCAGGGTGGTAATCTTGGATTAATGGTTATCACTATTTCATTCATTTAAAGGGGGGGGTGAAATGCTCGTTTTCACTCAATATCCTGTTAATCTTGAGTACCTATAGAGTAGTACTGCATCCTTCATAACTCCAAAAAGTCTTTATTTTTATTATATTTATAAGAGAAAGATAGTCTGTACCGATTTTTCCCGGAAAAACATGAGCGCCTAGAGGCGTGATGTGTGGGCGGAGCTAAAGAATCACGAGCGCCAGTAGGCTTTTGAGTTGAGCGCGTCTGGAAGCTGTGAAACAGATCCAGAGGCTGAAATTTGACAAGAGCAGCATCAGCAAAGGCGGTATGCTATGTGGTATGTACTGAAACTGTATATATTTGCTTAGCGGTTTTGGAAAATGACTAAGTTCCACTTTATGTCGTCTTTTTTTTTTTTTTTTTTTTAAGCTGTACATGTGGAAAGTGCAGTTTGATGACAACATCGCATGTTGTTTACTTGATGTGCTTACGCGCTGATAGCTAAGTTAACAACACAGAGATATTTGAAGCAGTTTTACTCACCGCATGTGGTTCCAACACACGATCGTGACCCTTTTCCGTTGGGACTGCATTATCCTTAAGAAATAAACGACGTGCAATCCGAAATGCAGGGAACAAACAAAAACACTTGCACAACTCCGTTGATGCTCTGTAAAAATAAACTCCATCCACTGGTCCCTTAATGCTGTTTCTCTTTTGGTAATCTGTGCAGGGTTGTCTTGCCCTGGCAACCAAAAACACACTTCTTTTGTGACTTTTCGCGACGCTCTCGCTCTGATCAGGCTGTGCTCAGCCTCTCTCTGCTCTGCTATATGGGAGCGCGCGCTCTTCTGCCGCACTTAGGACCCATATAAGGAAATTCCGCTCCAACTAACGTCACACAGAGCCATACTCGAAAAAAACTTTCCGAAACTTGTGACAAACCGGAAGAGGTTTTTTTGGAACAAAAACTTAATTTTTGAAACTTTGTCCATGTTTAGCATGGGAATCCAACTCTTTAACAGTGTAAAAAACTCAGTATGCATGAAATAGCATTTCACCCCCCCTCATTTAACTCGAGAATGAATCTGTGAGTGAATGTATTCAAATTCTGAATTGATTATAGCCCAGAAAGCATACAAAAAGCGCTCACCTAACAATCACTGAAAAGCTGCCACTTGTCTTAGTTTATTCCGTTATAATCAGTGAAGCTCTAGCCTTTATACTGCAGACATAATCTGTTATTTACATTGTGTCTACTCCTTGTTTATTATAACGCAAGAATTCAGGAGTGTGCACAAATCAGCACTGAACAAAACGTCTCAGGTTACGAATGTAGCCATGGTTCCCTGAGAGGGAACGAGACACTGCGTCCTCTGAAGGGACACTATGGGAAACACCTCGTCATGACCCGTGTCTGAAGCATACTTTGAAAAACGGCAACGTGTTGGCCGGGGCGACAGCCTCTGACGTCGCTACCGGCGCGACTATAATACGCGCCCGTAGGATCCGTCACTTATCTTCTTCGTGAAGCTTGCGTCCGAAGCATGGCAGGGAGCTAGAGGACGCAGTGTCTCGTTCCCTCTCAGGGAACCATGGTTACATTCGTAACCTGAGACGTTCCCTGTCAAGGGAACTTCGAACTGCGTCCTCTGAAGGGACACTATGGGGAACAGTATACCCACGCAGCCATGCTGAGGGGAGTGCAGGCCAGAATCATGGCAAACACAAAGTACCAACTCTACCATTTCACCGGGAGTCGCCCCTGGGACAGTTCGACGGCTGTCCATGACATTATCCCTTATGGCCAAAGGCCTAAGCTACATACCCAACTTACCTGGAGGCCTCGGCCCGGGGTAGAGCTGAAGGCTTGGAATCACGAAAGATTCCTTTAAAGGGATACGGCTAAGAACTTAGCACTGTTTATTACCAAGTCTTGCTTGTCACAAAGGAGGAGCTCTCGTGGCACTCTGATAGAGCAGCTTGTAGATGGAATGGCCCGGGAGCAGAGCAATTGGAGGACGGAACGCACAGATGAAGCCTCGGCCACGCCTGTACAATGGCGTCCAGCCCCAAAAGAGCTGGATGAGTTAGAGGAAGCCAGATGGGATAGTGCAACACTCTTGAGCCGCAAAACCGATCCACCCAGGTCTGGCCAACCTCTCTAACTCTGCTTCAACACCTTGGTGCGAAGGCGCCATTCCCCGAGCCTCAGCCCCTGCCTCAGCAGGATGTCTGCTCTCACAGTGCGTCTCAAAACAGTATGTAGTACTGGAGCGCTCTGATGAAAAAAACGAGAATTCAGTCTCCGATGAGAGGAGGACTCAGAGCTCCAAGCAGCATGCTCATAGACGACCCTTTTTGAAAAGGGGAGCGCTGCTAAACTACCACGAGAATTGCCCACACAGCCCCCCATGTTGAGGGGCGGTGCTTGAGGTGTATAACAAATACACACTGGTTGGATGAAGCCCAAGGAACCCCGGGGCTAATCATCTTAAGAAAGGGAACGAAGCGCATCGCGTAACCCTTACCGTACAGGATTTTAGCAAGTGCGCAGAGCCTTGCGTGCACACTTACCACTGCGCAAAGTGTTCACGTGCACACTGACCACCATGTGGTTTTGAGAAAGTACACAGGCTTAGCGTGTGTACAGAAAAGTTACCTGACAACCACTGTATTTGGGAGTTCACCTACAGAGAGGCCTAGATAGGCCTACTACCTGTTACCAGATAACCACCTCAGTGAAAGCTAATATGGAACTCGACTCCAGGGAGGCCTGGTGAGGCCTACTACTTGACAACCACAAACCGTGGGAGCTTGTTTTTTAGTGGAAACGCACAGCATGTGGGAGCTAAATCTCCAGGGAGGCCTGGTGAGGCCTACTACCTGACAACCACAGTATGTGGAAGCTCGCTTTCAGAGAGACCTGGTGAAGCCTACTATCTGAAAAAAGCACAATATGCGGGAGTCCACACAGCCCCTCATGTTGAGGGAAGCGATGCTTGGGGTGTATAACAAATACACACTGGTTGAATGAAGCCCAAGGAACCTCGGGGCTAATCATCTTAAGAAAGGGAACGAAGCGGAGCGCGTAACCCTTACCGTACAGGATTTTAGAAAGTGAGCAGAGCCTTGAGACAGTGCGCAAAGAGTTCACGTGCACACTGAACACCATGTGGTTTTGAGACAGTACACAGGCTTAGCGTGTGTACAGAAAGGTTCCCAAGCATCGCAGAGGAGCTGGATCGCACGGGAGAGGCGAGCTCCACCCCTCAAGCGAGGGGAGCATCCCCTGAGGCAGTACATACAAAAGGACTCCGTAACTACCACCTCCCCGGATGCGCCAAGCGGCCAGGCGGCCCCTCAGGGTGACCTGGTCGGATATCCATGAAATTCCCTGCAGTGCTGTGCCAATTCTGACGATCAGCCAGGCTCCTCGGGAGGGGTGTGGGACGAGCAACCGCAGAGTGCTTGCTTCCCGCACACGGAACTCGCTCCGCGGTGGGTGTCGCACCCTGGGGGGCAAACCCACGCGGCACGGCCGCCTGCCGAAAGCCTGTGATCATGGCCAGAGCACAAGGCTGGAACTTAGCATTGTAAAGGAAACTCACAGAGTTTGTTAGTATACATTACCACCAGCAACATAACACCCATAAGCAGAAAGGGTTACATACTCACCCACCCTCCTGTACTGGAGTCCCGCTTTACGGGGCGCCCCCTTTTGGTCCGGACCGTCAGTAAGGTGGTCACTATGAAAATAGGACAACCAAAAACATAACAGGTCCAGGATAGGAGACTGTTATGTGAGAAACTTTCCACCTAACCCCGATCAGGTGGAGGGCTGGTGGCTACAGGAGAATTAGGTAGGGAAGAAATAAAACAGAAGTTAAAAACATCCAAAAGGAAGTGACGAACTCCTAGGTATCGCTCCGATCCGGACGAGAACGCTGCCCCGTCCTTTGAATCACATCCCTTAGACCTTGCTTACCTCTTCGGGACCCTCGATTCCTCTTGCACCTGCCCTCAGGCGGGGGAGGAGCGCGAGCCGCGACACTAGCCTTCTGCGCCCGTCTTCGATACTCAGATCGAGATGGGCCAGGACCCCTTTGTTGTTCGGGCTCTGCTGCTGCATATGATTTACCATTTAAGCGGGATGTATCCTGGAAGGGCTTAGATGGCAAAGAGGGAGATTTTAGAGAGGATGTTCCCCCACTGAGAGATAGCTAGCCAGCATCTCTTCTACAGGGGGCATCCTCTCATAGCCGTTCTCGTGCATGCCATCGATATCAACATAACTCGTATGCTGAAACCGATGGATGCGAGAGAAAAACAGCCTCTTCCATTCCTTTTCGACTTCTGCATGTAAGTCAGGCAAGAATGGGAGGCTCACCTGGGCTGGTGGGCTATGGTCAGATAAATAACGCTCATCGAGGCTACCTCGCGACGTTACCTTTCTGGCACGCTTCCATGGCAAGTTTATTTATTTATTTATTTTTATTTTGCCGCGGCGCGATCCATAACCTCTAACAGCTCCCCATACGCAGAGCAGGAGAAATGAGCGGCTAAGCCTCAGGTTCTTCGCCACTCTCAAATATCTCCTGCTCTTTCTGGGTAGAACCCAGCAGAGCACTAACTTCAGTGTCAGAAAGGGTTAATGACAATGCATCTTCCTCCCGAAGTTCGCTCTCGTTTCCCGCCGGAGAGTGTGAGAGGAAAAGTCCCTCTCTACACTCCTCAGCGAGATCCACCTGTGATCCCCACGAGCTCATTCTCCTCCATGCCTCGGCAACGGCGGGTCCTGAGCCGCGAGATCCAGATGACAAACGAGAGCGGAGGTTTTTCACAGAAAAACGCTCGCAGTGCGCACAGATTGCCCCCTCAAGGACATCGCGCGCGTGCTCTTCGCCCAAACAAGAGACGCAAAGACTGTGTGTGTCATCAGGTGCCAAATAACGCTGACATAGATGCACACACTGTTTAAACGCCTTAATAGTGGATGCCATGATAACAATAATAGATCGCTCTTACCGTTCTGGTCGTTTCTCAGATGCACGCTTCGAACAAAACAGTTAATGAAGACGAAGAAGATAAGTGACGGGTCCTACGGGCGCGTTTTTATAGTCGCGTCGGTAGCGATGTCAGAGGCTGTTGCCGGCCAACACGTTGGCGTTTTTCAAAGTATGCTTCAGACACGGGTCACGGCGAGGTGTTCCCCATAGTGTCCCTTCAGAGGACGCAGTTCGAAGTTCCCTTGACAGGGAACTCTGGATTCTGACTAATATAAACACCTCTGATTAGCCATTGTGATCAAGAAATGAACAGCTATGTCTGTGATTCTCTATATATTACACAACCCTGCAAAAGCATGATGTAAATAGAAACTGAGGAATTTGCACATGGTTTGTATTTAAGCAAAAAAATAATAAATAAATAGACATGTAAACAACGTTTAAAACTTGATTTTCACCACAGGGAGCTTTAACTTTAAATGTAACACAAACTCAAATAACACAGTTCAGTTAAAATTATAATCAAGTAGTCTACTTTACATATGCTTCATAATGCCAGTCAACACATCAAAATAAGTGTAAGAGTATGTAAGTATGATAAAATATTATTAAAACACAAACTACCAGTCAAAAGTTAATAATTAATGCTTTTAAAATAAGTATCTTACAGTATGTTCGCCAAGGCCACGTTTGTTTGATCAATAATACAGTACAAACAGTAATGTTGTAAAATATAACAATTAAAAATTACTGTTTTCTATTAAAAAAAATGTGGCAAAGCTGAATTTTAATATACCGATTTGCTGCTCGAGGAATATTATTATCATTGTTAAAAATGCGACTGTACATGTACAGTAAATTCATTCACAATTAAAGTTGTTTATCTTTTTTATTGGACACCACATATTATCAGTATATTATAGGGTCACCTGGTTCTGTCAAAACATTTTAATTGTGCAGCTGCTTGTCTGGCCATCAGAGGTTGCCTAACTGAGTGTATTTAAACACTTAATATATTATCCATCTTAATTACATTACTGATCATGGCAATTACTTATGCAGTCACAGTTATCATCATGTAGCATCAGTGACTACGTTTACATGTGCACCAATAATAAAATTATTTCCAATAATCAGAGCAAGGACTTAATCGCAATAAGATGTTTACATGACTCAAGCAAACCTCTTCTCTCCAGTTTACATGCAATTTTCATTATTCTAAGTATGGTTATTTTTACCTTAATTATTCACAAACTTCAGAGTACAAATTATAAACTCACATACATTAGGCCTGTTACTGACCACTGTCCACTTACATCAAATGCAAAATATTGCAGAAGTATTGGATGGTTGTTTGGTGCAATGATGAAAGTGATGACAGTGTTATATTATTAAAGGGATCATTTGATGCTATTTTGTATTAGGTGTAATAGAATATGTTATCATGCTTTAATGTTAAAAAATAAATCATTATTTTTCACATACTGTTCATTATTGCAGATCCTCTATACACAGTCTTTCTAGAATGTGTTGATTTCTACAAAGCCCCTACTTCAAAAAGTGCAGTGTGTTCTGATTGGCCAGCTGAGCCAGTGCGTTGTGATTGGCTTAACAACTCAAGCATGTGTTGGAGCTTTAGCTTCCAAAGCAGTTATAAAAACAGTCAATAATGTTGCATTATGGGCATGTCCTGTTTCAGCTCTACTTGAGTATCCAGTGTGAAGCAGAACACATAGTGAATCATGTTTGTTGTCTTGTTGCCAGTTAATAAGCAGAGAAAGTTTGCACACATAAATCCAACTCTGTCTGCATTTGTGATCGTAAGAATGACAAGCAATATGTGTTACTCTACACTTCACCAAACTCCACATTTGAATAGTCAATAGCAAATTATAAAACATACCTACAGGCTCGGATTCAGAAGCGCCAGATTGTCCTAGCAAAGTTGGAATTTGCCCGTTTTTTTTTTTTTTAGAGACAGCCTTTCTGCACAGCCAGCCTGGTACTCTTCCAGGTTCAGCAAACTTTCCTCTGTAAAATCCGCTGCATACACTCGAATATTTGGGTTGTACTGTTCTGGGACAGTGTTGTAAATAAATGTTAACCACTGTCTCCTAATTTTGTCAACTTTTGGAAGGCCGAAAAATTTATTTTGCTTTTACATAGAATCACAAAGCATCTAGCAACAACACTACTGCAATACCTGAAACCACACCTTCTTTCTTTGTGTATCCAATTGGGTGGTATTATGCAAATATTTTTGCATAGTGAAGGAGATATATGAGGGAGAATTCAATTTAGGTGGCTCATATAGTATACTGTAAATCCAAATGTTGTCTTCCTTCTCTCTGATTTGGCCTTTTATACTGCAAGAAATTTTTGTTATCCCCTTAGGCAATTTTTAATCAGATGAGACTGTGTTGGGTGTCTGCCAAGGTGGTGTTATTGAAAAATTAACTTGCGTTTGTGTTACATTTAGAAACTGATATTCCATCTGATGAAATATAATAACACTGGTATTACTGCAAAGAAAGACAAATGGTTTGGGAATTAGAGTGTTCGTCCTTCTTCTTATCTGTATGCAGCATTCTTTCATCCAAATAAACTTCATTGTTGTGTAATGCTCTACCACTAACACGGTAATGAAAGTATCTATGTGTAAGTTCAATTGAAGTTAATTATTTTAAATATATTTGTATAATACTTCATACAACAGTAAATTCCTAAAAGTAGTTTTAAGAGGTTTTAGAGCTGGACCTTCAAAGACCAAGTTACAACTATGGTTACAAGGTGAAAAGCCATAAAATAGTTAGCAGAATCAAGGATCAAAGGATAATCTATCTTCCTCATCTTGAAATAAGCGATAATTTGTGTTGATGTATTGAGGCATGTAAAAAGCATTTTCCTGACCATCTTTCCGTAGGCTTCAGTGAACTAGTTACCTCAGATAGATGGTAATTACAGCTTGTGTATATCAGAAAACAAGTGCTGCCCAGTTCTGTCTTGGGCCTTATTTCTATTATAATGTGCAGTATATTAAGAGTGTTCATCTAGCTGTGAGACACTTTAAATTGAGTTATAAATAACTTTTTGCTGACTTTGCTTGAAGGCATGATTTATACACATATAGCTACTTCTGCAGCGAAAGCTTTAGCGACAGTTTGTCATAGACTCTCTGTCTCATTAGAAGTGACAGTTACCGATCAGCACTAAAATTTGAGTTGGTGTCTTGTCACTCTGCAATTGTCACAGCTTATAAAACACTATTTTAAAATGGCTGTGTTTTTAAACAGCACATTTTTGTAAGAAAATTTTGAGAATGCCTCTATTATATTACATATATTACAAATTGGGATATTTTATGCATAATTAGTAATGTTGTGTGATGTAATGTCCCTAAAATAAAAGTAGTAAGTAGTCTTTTAGTATATGCAAAGAGTAAAACTGCTGTGAAAGAGGTACGTTATTAAGAAGCTGTTGGCTCCTTCTTTTGGCCTTACAATAAAACAATGACAGAGCAGATGTTGTTCCTGCAGTTCAAAGAGTAGAGTATTCTTTTTTTCAAGAATAGAATTAGAATAGAGAGTGCTAGAGTTAGATGGTCAAATAAAGATGGAAGAGATGTGTTTTTAGCCGGTTCTTGAAGATGGCTGATGACTCGTATTGAGTTCCACCAGGACGGAACATTTAATATGAAAGTGATATTGTGCCTCTTTGGGATGGCACAATAAAGTGATGTTCACTTGCAGAATGCAAGCTTCTAGAGGGCACATAAGTCTGAAGTAATGAATTTTACTTCAGCGGAGACAGCGGAGACACAGAAGATTCAGAGCTGGGCGGAACCAGCGGAGACACAGAAGATTCAGAGCTGGGCGGAACCAGCGGAGACACAGAAGATTCAGAGCTGGGCGGAACCAGCGGAGACACAGAAAATTCAGGGCTGTGCGGAACCAGCGGAGACACAGAAAACTCAGGGCTGGGCGGAACCAGCGGAGAAACAGAAAACTCAGGGCTGGGCGGAACCAGCGGAAATACATAAAATTCATAGCTGTATAGAACCAGCGGAAATGGAGCAGAGGAGGTAGGAGTGGGAGACTGAGAGGGTATACAGGGGGATCAGGGCTGGACGGTACCAGCGGGGAAACAGGAAAATTAGGGATTACCTCCATAGACCAGTCGATCAGATCCAGAACTTGCTCCATATGATTTACAGAGACTGCATACAGCTCACCCTCAGTCGCAGGAGTGTGGGCAGGGCTTTCCTCCATGCCCTCGATCTCCACGAGGACTCCCACGATGCACGGTGTTGCCGGCTCACACCTGGTCAGTCGCGCTCTCGAGATCCTGCTTCCTGTCAGCGGATGGCTCGGGCTCTGCGGCTGCGGTGGGCTCTGGCTCCGTGTGTCGGGATGGTGGCTGGCTGGTCTCTGGGTCGGGAGTGGGGCTGGAGACATCCTCTTCGGCGGTGCTGACGGTCCATGAAGATCCGTTTTTCTCCAGCACCCACTCCACAAAAGCGGCGAAATCCTCTCGGGGACCGTTCGCTGGTAGGCGTGCCTTACACCTTATGGTCGGGGAAGTGAGTAAGGCACGCCAGATCTAAAAAGTCCCTGTTGTGGTCCTCCAGCGAACGGTCCAGTTGCTCCAGGCATAGGAGACAGACTGCTGGGATGGCCATTCCGGGAGAGGAGAAAAAAAAAGATAAATAAATGAAAGAAAAAACGCCGCTAAATTAACTCAACTGTTTAGGTCCGTGATTCTGTTACAAACTAAGGTAGTGCTAAACGTAAAACAAAGTGCAAGAAGAGGGTCTGGAACAAATAATGAGTTTACTGATGAAGAAGGGGAAAACAGACAATATACAAGATTACATTTAGCATTAACACTCAGATCAGGTTACAATACATTTACATTCAAACATCTAAACATACAAACAATCACGGACGAGAGAGAACTCAACAGAACGGGTATTTAAACAATCAGGAGGTGATGAGGGAACTGGAAACAGGTGGGAGGAATCAATTAACCAAAACTAGGAAGGTGACCAAAAAAGGAAACAAAGTTCATGAACGTGACAGTGTCAGGGAGGGCCAAGTTTAATTAAGGCTCTCACAAGCTCACAGTTCCCCACTTCAATCTGCTCCAGCTGGCCCTCAAATGAGCCTCTGAGGACTGACGCCTGCTGCGAGGATGTGATAGAAAGCGAATCAGATAGTGAGAGAGAAACCACTTCCATCCTGCCATGAAAAGGGGATACATAAGTATTTTAAACATGATGTCTCGTTGGATTGCTAAAGAGAACCAGTATTTATCCAGAATTATTTGATGGTGTCTGTCATACAGTAATTTTCAGGTTAAACTGTATTCATACTGTATGTAGAATCAAATCTGTA
>NC_068420.1:24998435-25000935 GCF_023724105.1 Carassius gibelio
TGCTTTAAGCTTTTGGGCTTTCTTTCCTACTTATATAATGTACTGGCGATAAGATTGGCTGCTCTTTAAATAGCCCTCTCTTTGCAGCAGACTTCGCTTACGGCCATACCAACCTGGCTATGCCCGATCTCGTCTGATCTCGGAAGCTAAGCAGGTTTGGGCCTGGTTAGTACATGGATGGGAGACCGCCTGGGAATACCAGGTGCTGTAAGCTTTTTGGACATTTTTCACTTATTATATAATAATTTTGCCAAAAAATAGAGTCTATGCCCGATCTCTGAATATTTGCAGGTTTGGGCCTGGTTAGTACATGGATGGGAGACTGCCTAGGAATACCAGGTGCTTTAAGCTTTTGGGCTTTCTTTCCTACTTATATAATGTACTGGCGATAAGATTGGCTGATCTTTAAATAGCCCTCTCTTTGCAGCAGACTTCGCTTACGGCCATACCAACCTGGCTATGCCCGATCTCGTCTGATCTCGGAAGCTAAGCAGGTTTGGGCCTGGTTAGTACTTGGATGGGAGACCGCCTGGGAATACCAGGTGCTGTAAGCTTTTTGGAAATTTTTCACTTAGTATATAATAATTTTGCCAAAAAATAGAGTCAATGCCCGATCTCTGAATTTTAGCAGGTTTGGCCTGGTTAGTACATGGATGGGAGACTGCCTGGGAATACCAGGTGCTTTAATCTTTTTGAAAAATTTCACGAATTATATAATAATCTTTCATTAAAAAAAAAAAAAAAAAAAAAAGAGTCAATGCCCGATCTCTGAATCTTAGCAGGTTTAGGTCTGGTTAGTACTTTGATGAGAGACTGCCTAGGAATACCAGGTGCTGTAAGCTTTTTGGACATTTTTCACTTAGTATATAATAATTTTGCCAAAAAATAGAGTCAATGCCCGATCTCTGAATATTTGCAGGTTTGGGCCTGGTTAGTACTTTGATGAGAGACTGCCTAGGAATACAAGGTGCTTTAAGCTTTTGGGCTCTCTTTCCTACTTATATAATGTACTGGCGATAAGATTGGCTGCTCTTTAAATAGCCCTCTCTTTGCAGCAGACTTCGCTTACGGCCATACCAACCTGGCTATGCCCGATCTCGTCTGATCTCGGAAGCTAAGCAGGTTTGGGCCTGGTTAGTACTTGGATGGGAGACCGCCTGGGAATACCAGGTGCTGTAAGCTTTTTGGACATTTTTCACTTAGTATATAATAATTTTGCCAAAAAATAGAGTCAATGCCCGATCTCTGAATATTTGCAGGTTTGGGCCTGGTTAGTACATGGATGGGAGACTGCCTGGGAATACCAGGTGCTTTAATCTTTTTGGAAAATTTCACGAATTATATAATAATCTTTCATTAAAAAAAAAAAAAAAAAAAAAAAAGAGTCAATGCCCGATCTCTGAATCTTAGCAGGTTTAGGTCTGGTTAGTACTTTGATGAGAGACTGCCTAGGAATACCAGGTGCTGTAAGCTTTTTGGACATTTTTCATTTAGTATATAATAATTTTGCCAAAAAATAGAGTCAATGCCCGATCTCTGAATATTTGCAGGTTTGGGCCTGGTTAGTACTTGCATGGGAGACCGCCTGGGAATACCAGGTGCTGTAAGCTTTTTGGAAATTTTTCACTTAGTATATAATAATTTTGCCAAAAAATAGAGTCAATGCCCGATCTCTGAATCTTAGCAGGTTTGGGCCTGGTTAGTACATGGATGGGAGACTGCCTGTTAATACCAGGTGCTGTAAGCTTTTTGGACATTTTTCACTTAGTATATAACAATTTTGCCAAAAAATAGAGTCAATGCCCGATCTCTGAATATTTGCAGGTTTGGGCCTGGTTAGTACATGGATGGGAGACTGCCTGTTAATACCAGGTGCTGTAAGCTTTTTGGACATTTTTCACTTAGTATATAATAATTTTGCCAAAAAATAGAGTCAATGCCCGATCTCTGAATCTTAGCAGGTTTAGGTCTGGTTAGTACTTTGATGAGAGACTGCCTAGGAATACCAGGTGCTTTAAGCTTTTGGGCTTTCTTTCCTACTTATATAATGTACTGGCGATAAGATTGGCTGCTCTTTAAATAGCCCTCTCTTTGCAGCAGACTTCGCTTACGGCCATACCAACCTGGCTATGCCCGATCTCGTCTGATCTCGGAAGCTAAGCAGGTTTGGGCCTGGTTAGTACATGGATGGGAGACCGCCTGGGAATACCAGGTGCTGTAAGCTTTTTGGACATTTTTCACTTATTATATAATAATTTTGCCAAAAAATAGAGTCTATGCCCGATCTCTGAATATTTGCAGGTTTGGGCCTGGTTAGTACATGGATGGGAGACTGCCTAGGAATACCAGGTGCTTTAAGCTTTTGGGCTTTCTTTCCTACTTATATAATGTACTGGCGATAAGATTGGCTGATCTTTAAATAGCCCTCTCTTTGCAGCAGACTTCGCTTACGGCCATACCAACCTGGCTATGCCTGATCTCGTCTGATCTCGGAAGCTAA
>NC_068420.1:25003435-25010935 GCF_023724105.1 Carassius gibelio
AGCAGGTTTGGGCCTGGTTAGTACTTGGATGGGAGACCGCCTGGGAATACCAGGTGCTGTAAGCTTTTTGGACATTTTTCACTTATTATATAATAATTTTGCCAAAAAATAGAGTCTATGCCCGATCTCTGAATATTTGCAGGTTTGGGCCTGGTTAGTACATGGATGGGAGACTGCCTAGGAATACCAGGTGCTTTAAGCTTTTGGGCTTTCTTTCCTACTTATATAATGTACTGGCGATAAGATTGGCTGATCTTTAAATAGCCCTCTCTTTGCAGCAGACTTCGCTTACGGCCATACCAACCTGGCTATGCCCGATCTCGTCTGATCTCGGAAGCTAAGCAGGTTTGGGCCTGGTTAGTACTTGGATGGGAGACCGCCTGGGAATACCAGGTGCTGTAAGCTTTTTGGAAATTTTTCACTTAGTATATAATAATTTTGCCAAAAAATAGAGTCAATGCCCGATCTCTGAATATTTGCAGGTTTGGGCCTGGTTAGTACATGGATGGGAGACTGCCTAGGAATTCCAGGTGCTTTAAGCTTTTGGGCTTCCTTTCCTACTTATATAATGTACTGGCGATAAGATTGGCTGATCTTTAAATAGCCCTCTCTTTGCAGCAGACTTCGCTTACGGCCATACCAACCTGGCTATGCCCGATCTCGTCTGATCTCGGAAGCTAAGCAGGTTTGGGCCTGGTTAGTACTTGGATGGGAGACCGCCTAGGAATACCAGGTGCTGTAAGCTTTTTGGACATTTTTCACTTAGTATATAATAATTTTGCCAAAAAATAGAGTCAATACCCGATCTCTGAATATTTGCAGGTTTGGGCCTGGTTAGTACATGGATGGGAGACTGCCTGGGAATACCAGGTGCTTTAATCTTTGTGGAAAATTTCACGAATTATATAATAATCTTTCATAAAAAAAAAAAAAAAGAGTCGATGCCCGATCTCTGAATCTTAGCAGGTTTAGGTCTGGTTAGTACTTTGATGAGAGACTGCCTAGGAATACCAGGTGATTTAAGCTTTTGGGCTTTCTTTCCTACTTATATAATGTACTGGCGATAAGATTGGCTGCTCTTTAAATAGCCCTCTCTTTGCAGCAGACTTCGCTTACAGCCATACCAACCTGGCTATGCCCGATCTCGTCTGATCTCGGAAGCTAAGCAGGTTTGGGCCTGGTTAGTACTTGGATGGGAGACCGCCTGGGAATACCAGGTGCTGTAAGCTTTTTGGAAATTTTTCACTTAGTATATAATAATTTTGCCAAAAAATAGAGTCAATGCCCGATCTCTGAATATTTGCAGGTTTCGGCCTGGTTAGTACATGGATGGGAGACTGCCTGTTAATACCAGGTGCTGTAAGCTTTTTGGACATTTTTCACTTAGTATATAATAATTTTGCCAAAAAATAGAGTCAATGCCCGATCTCTGAATATTTGCAGGTTTGGGCCTGGTTAGTACATGGATGGGAGACTGCCTGGGAATACCAGGTGCTTTAATCTTTTTGGAAAATTTCACGAATTATATAATAATCTTTCATTAAAAAAAAAAAAAAAAAAAAAAAAGAGTCAATGCCCGATCTCTGAATCTTAGCAGGTTTAGGTCTGGTTAGTACTTTGATGAGAGACTGCCTAGGAATACCAGGTGCTGTAAGCTTTTTGGACATTTTTCATTTAGTATATAATAATTTTGCCAAAAAATAGAGTCAATGCCCGATCTCTGAATATTTGCAGGTTTGGGCCTGGTTAGTACTTGGATGGGAGACCGCCTGGGAATACCAGGTGCTGTAAGCTTTTTGGAAATTTTTCACTTAGTATATAATAATTTTGCCAAAAAATAGAGTCAATGCCCGATCTCTGAATCTTAGCAGGTTTGGGCCTGGTTAGTACATGGATGGGAGACTGCCTGTTAATACCAGGTGCTGTAAGCTTTTTGGACATTTTTCACTTAGTATATAATAATTTTGCCAAAAAATAGAGTCAATGCCCGATCTCTGAATATTTGCAGGTTTGGGCCTGGTTAGTACATGGATGGGAGACTGCCTGTTAATACCAGGTGCTGTAAGCTTTTTGGACATTTTTCACTTAGTATATAATAATTTTGCCAAAAAATAGAGTCAATGCCCGATCTCTGAATCTTAGCAGGTTTAGGTCTGGTTAGTACTTTGATGAGAGACTGCCTAGGAATACCAGGTGCTTTAAGCTTTTGGGCTTTCTTTCCTACTTATATAATGTACTGGCGATAAGATTGGCTGCTCTTTAAATAGCCCTCTCTTTGCAGCAGACTTCGCTTACGGCCATACCAACCTGGCAACGCTAGAGTGCTAGCAGGAAGTGAGGTGGCAGTAGTGGGTGAGAGTAGGCTCACCATTGTTGTTTGTAAACCCATTTTTTGTTTAAAGTTAGCTTTTTTTCTGTTTTTCTGTTTTGTTTTGTTTTTAAGTTCAAACACTTCCCAGCAGCCTAGGCTGTCTGGGGAGGATTTTTATTTTTGGAGGGTTTTTTTTGTTATTTTTTCAAAATTGGACTGATTACATGGAAATGAACAAGGAAATGGCAGGAGAAAGACGCAGGGACTTTGACACGGAAAACACTACAGGACAACGGCTTGGATACAACGAGGCAAAGAAAATGATTATTTATTCAAAGGAAGCAACTGTAATTGTGGATCTGGCAGAGGTGAGAGATGGATCGGTGCAGGATATTATCAAAGAAGTGAATGAAAAAATTGGAGGAGGAAAGATTTTGGCGATAAGACCAAGACAAGGCAAAGAATTCGAGATCACATTATCAAATGAGGAGGAGTGTGAAAAGCTAGAGGATGGACTAAGAATCAAGCAACAATTTTGTGAGATTAGAAAGCTACAAGTAAGAGAATATGTTGTTTCTTTCATGCATTTGCCTGCATATGTTGATGACCAGGATATATTAGATAAATTGGAGGCATGGGGTGTAACTCCCTCAACCAACATTAAGAGAAGAACATATCCGGGTACTGAAATAGCAGATGGTACGAGATATGTAAAGGTCAGGTTCCCAAAGGAAGTTGTATCTCTACCATATAGCAGCAAGTTTGAGACTGCTGAGGGCACACAGTACTTTCGGATTATACACGATCGGCAGGTGAAAACCTGTAGATTGTGTATGGATCCAGGACATGTATTTAAAGATTGCCCGGACTTTATTTGTTACCAGTGCAAAGAGCAGGGGCACTTGGCAAGAAGCTGCAATGCAGTGAAGTGCCCGGAATGTAGGAAAGTGTTGGTGAGGTGCGAATGTTGGATGGGGGAGGGAGAAAATAGTAGTGAACAAGAAACAGATATGGTTGTTAATGTGGGTGGGCAAAAGCAGAGGGAAACCGAGATGGACAATGTTTTAAACAAGGAGATGGAAGATTGTGGACTGGGAGAGGAAAATGAAGAGGAAGAACATCAAGCAGACACAGGAGGAGAGGAAAAAGAAAATGATGGAGAAAAAACAATATCACAAGGGACGGTGCAAAGGACCATGGAAATAAGCAAAGAACAGGAGGAACAAAAAAACAATGAGGAAGATTATCAGGAGGGGAGAATGGAGAGAAAAGGAGAAGAGAAACACTGTGGACTGAGAGAGGACAATGGAGAGAAAGAACATCAGGGGGACACAGGAGAAAAGAAGAAAGAACTAGATGGAGAAATAACAACATCTCAATGGACTGTGCAAAAGACTATGGATATGAGCGAGGAACATGGGGAACAACAAAACGACGAGGAAGGTTATCAGGAGAGGAGAATGGAGAGAAAAGGAGAAGAGAAACGTAGGAAAGAACGAGAAGGAATACAAAGAAGAAGAACTTTAAAGGTAACACCCAATATAGACATTGCAAAGAAAAGATTTTTAAGGCAAGGAATATTAAAAGACAAGGAGGGTTGTGAGAACAGATTTGATGTACTGAGAGATATGGAGCATGACTGAAAAAAAAAATGAAATGTTTTAATTATTTATTTTATATTGTTTTTATGTTTTTAAGAGTTGTTTCATTTAATGCACGAGGTTTAATGGATGTGGAGAAATTTGAAAATATGAGGGAATTATGTAGAGGGGTGGATGTATTTGTATTACAAGAAACGAATTGGAAAAATTATTGTGTTAAAAGGTTTGAAAATTTATGGGATGGGAATATACATTGTAATAATGGTACAGAGAAAACTGGGAAAGGGGTTGCTATTTTAATAAGAAGAGAGGTGTGTGAAAAAGAAAGTGTGGTGTTTAATGATGGAGCAGGGAAATGTTTAGCTGTTGAAATAGAAAAAGGAAATGAGAGATGTACAATATGTAACATACATGCTCCAAATGAAGAAAAGCAAAAGGTGGAATTTTTTAAAACAATATCTGCAAATGTAAGAATTAATGAAAGGGTGATTTTAATGGGGGATTTTAATACTGTTTTTACAGAATTAGACTTAGCAAGTAATATGGTTTTTAAGACTGATAAGGGAAGGGAGGAGTTGAACAAACTGATGGGGGATTTTAAATTGATTGATGTGTGGAGAGAAAGAAATAGAACGAGTAGGCAATTTTCAAGAAGACAATTTGTTTTAAAAGAACTGAAACAAAGTAGGATTGATTATATTTTATGTACAGAGGAAATGCAAGGGAATATTACTAATGTTTATTATAAACGAGTTGGTCTTAGTGATCATTCTCTCTTATTTTTAACATTAGATTCTTCAAGTGTGAAAAGGGGAGGGGGAGTGTGGGTTTTAAATGCAAAGATTTTAAAGAGTAATGCATATCAGGAAAGTATTAAAGGGATTGTGGAAGAAAGCAAAATTAATAGAATGTATAGGGAAGAGAAAAGAGTATGGTGGGACAGTGTTAAGTGGGAAATAAAGACATTTTCAATAGAATACAGCAAAAATGTCAGAAAATTAGAAAGACAGAAGGAAACCGAATTAACCAAACTCCTGAATAATGAGTTAAGTAAAGTGTCAGAAAGCAATGGAAAAGAGGAAATTGAAAAAATAATAATGCTACAAGATAAATTAAAGATATTAGAAGAGGAAAAATGTAAGGGTGCAATTATAAGAAGTAAAGCAAAATATGCAGTAGAGGGAGAAAGATGCACAAAATTTTTCTTTAATTTAGAACAAAATAGGCAGAAGGCTGATCTATTGAAAGAAGTCTTAAATAAAAAAGGGGAAATAGAAACAGAAACTAAAGAAATTTTGAAAACAGTAAAGCAATATTACATGGACATGTTTAAGGGACAAGGTATAGGAAAAAATGATGAGGAGTTTTTGATTAAACAAATTAAATCTAAGTTAACAGGTGAGGACAGGATTTTGTGTGATGAAGAAATTAAGGAAGAAGAAATAGATATGGCAATTCAACAGTTAAAACCTGGAAAGAGCCCTGGTGTGGATGGTTTGACTAATGAATTTTATAAAACTTTTAGAGAAATGTTAGTGCCAATTTTAAAAGAAGTTTTTGAAGAAATTTTCAAGAAGGGGGTGTTGAGTGAAAAAATGAAGATAGGCATGGTAAAAATGATTTACAAAAAAAGCGGTAATCCAAAAGATCTTAAAAATTTTAGACCTATATCCATGTTGAATACAGATTTTAAAATATTAGCAAAAGTATTAGCAAACAGATTAAAAAAGGTTTTACCAAAAATAATAAAAACAACACAGGCATACGGGGTGCAAGGAAGAGATATAGTAGATGTGGTTAAAAGTATAAGAGACACAATTTATTATATGAAGGAGAAGGGAAAGGGGGGATTTTTAATAAGTCTGGATTTAGAAAAGGCATTTGACAGGGTAGAGCATGAGTTTTTATTTGATGTTCTTAAGGCTTTTGGTTTTGGAGAAAATTTTAGAAAATGGATTTGGATTTTTTACTCAGATGTGTTAACATGCATAAAATGCAATGGTTTTTTAACGGATTGTTTTCAACCAACAAGGTCGATCAGGCAAGGATGCCCACTGTCTGCCTTACTTTACTCTCTGGTAGCCGAGCCACTTGGTTTGGCTATTAAGGCAGACAGAGAAATCAAAGGAATACAAATAAAGAACCATTTCCAAAGAGAAGCAGTGTATCAGTATGCAGATGATACAACCTTGTTGGTAGAAGACATCCAAAGTATTGATAGGGCAATGGGGATTTTAGAAAGATATTGTAAAGGGTCGGGAGCCAAAGTAAATGTGGGGAAAAGTGTGTGTATGAGGATTGGCAGAGTAGAGGAAATACCGCAGCATATACAATTCAAGGAGGAAATGCAGCACATCAAGATTTTGGGGTTGTGGGTTGGTATTGATTCTAATAAGGCAGACACTTTGAATTGGGAAGGTGTTTTAAATGGAATTGGAAAAAGACTGAGATTTTGGCAAATTAGAGATTTAAAGCTAAGGGGGAAAGTTTTAATTATAAATTCATTGATGCTGTCGAAAGTCTGGTATGTGTTGGGAGTAACCCCATTGCCTCATCTGTACTACAAAAAAATGAAAGAATTGGTTTTAAAGTTTTTATGGGGAAATGGAAGGGCTAAGATTGCATATGATACATTACTTGGAAACATAAAGGAGGGAGGATTGGGACTTTTAGATCCATTTTTAAGAATGAGAACGCTGAGAATTAAAACAGTTCAGAAGTTTCTAGAGAGCAAAAGTGATGTAATTTGGAAAAGAGTCATGGAATATTACCTGGAAAAATGTAATATGGGATGTAATGTTTTATGGATGAAAATGAAAAGCTGGATGTTAAAAGGTCTGCCATGTTTTTATGTGGAGGTTTTGGAATCATGGGGGGAATTTTTAGAAAATGTACTGATTTTACCTAAAGGAAGGGCCCAGCTTTTAGAACAACCATTGTTTTTAAATCCGAATATCATAAGGGACGGTAAGGTCATGTATTATAAAGAATGGTGGGATTGTGGTTTGAGACAAATAAAAGATCTATTGTATGAGGTGATAGAGGGTTATGTACCTTTACAGGCAGTTGTGGATGCATTGAGAGAGGGGGGCAAAAGGGCGTGGAGAAGGAAGTTAGAAGGACAATATGAGGATTTAAAGAAAGCGATACCAAAGGACTGGATTGAAAGAATTGAAAACTATGAGAGTGGGGATGAGAATGAATTTCCAGATGGATTTTTTAAAAGGTTAAATGGGGAAAACGTTCATTTTAATTTATGCAAAGTAAGGAATGTGTATAGTATTTTTAGGTCTATCGCTTTTACAAAACCAGTAGCTTTGAACTACTGGAAAGAAAGATATGATGACTTAAATGAAAATGAAATTTGGGGAAACGTGAGGTTGAAATATATGGAACCAATTTTAGAGAATTTTAATTATTTATTGAGACACAATTGTATATTAACAGAGATGAGATTACATAAAATAGGAATTCAAAATGATGCAAAGTGTAAAGTGTGTATGAAAGAAAAGGAAGGACTGTTACATCTGTTTTTTTATTGTGAAAGGTTAGATGATTTTATGAGAAAAATGAAGGAAATTGCAAAAG
>NC_068420.1:25013435-25015935 GCF_023724105.1 Carassius gibelio
CCAGGTGCTTTAATCTTTTTGGAAAATTTCACGAATTATATAATAATCTTTCATTAAAAAAAAAAAAAAAAAAAAAAAAAAAAGAGTCAATGCCCGATCTCTGAATCTTAGCAGGTTTAGGTCTGGTTAGTACTTTGATGAGAGACTGCCTAGGAATACCAGGTGCTGTAAGCTTTTTGGACATTTTTCACTTAGTATATAATAATTTTGCCAAAAAATAGAGTCAATGCCCGATCTCTGAATATTTGCAGGTTTGGGCCTGGTTAGTACATGGATGGGAGACTGCCTGGGAATACCAGGTGCTTTAATCTTTTTGGAAAATTTCACGAATTATATAATAATCTTTCATTAAAAAAAAAAAAAAAAAAAAAAAAAAAAAAAGAGTCAATGCCCGATCTCTGAATCTTAGCAGGTTTAGGTCTGGTTAGTACTTTGATGAGAGACTGCCTGTTAATACCAGGTGCTGTAAGCTTTTTGGACATTTTTCACTTAGTATATAATAATTTTGCCAAAAAATAGAGTCAATGCCCGATCTCTGAATATTTGAAGGTTTGGGCCTGGTTAGTACATGGATGGGAGACTGCCTGGGAATACCAGGTGCTTTAATCTTTTTGGAAAATTTCACGAATTATATAATAATCTTTCATTAAAAAAAAAAAAAAAAAAAAAAAAAGAGTCAATGCCCGATCTCTGAATCTTAGCAGGTTTAGGTCTGGTTAGTACTTTGATGAGAGACTGCCTAGGAATACCAGGTGCTGTAAGCTTTTTGGACATTTTTCACTTAGTATATAATAATTGTGCCAAAAAATAGAGTCAATGCCCAATCTCTGAATATTTGCAGGTTTGGGCCTGGTTAGTACTTTGATGAGAGACTGCCTGGGAATACCAGGTGCTGTAAGCTTTTTGGAAATTTTTCACTTAGTATATAATAATTTTGCCAAAAAATAGAGTCAATGCCCGATCTCTGAATCTTAGCAGGTTTGGGCCTGGTTAGTACATGGATGGGAGACTGCCTGTTAATACCAGGTGCTGTAAGCTTTTTGGACATTTTTCACTTAGTATATAATAATTTTGCCAAAAAATAGAGTCAATGCCCGATCTCTGAATATTTGCAGGTTTGGGCCTGGTTAGTACATGGATGGGAGACTGCCTAGGAATACCAGGTGCTTTAAGCTTTTGGGCTTCCTTTCCTACTTATATAATGTACTGGCGATAAGATTGGCTGATCTTTAAATAGCCCTCTCTTTGCAGCAGACTTCGCTTACGGCCATACCAACCTGGCTATGCCCGATCTCGTCTGATCTCGGAAGCTAAGCAGGTTTGGGCCTGGTTAGTACTTGGATGGGAGACCGCCTAGGAATACCAGGTGCTGTAAGCTTTTTGGACATTTTTCACTTAGTATATAATAATTTTGCCAAAAAATAGAGTCAATACCCGATCTCTGAATATTTGCAGGTTTGGGCCTGGTTAGTACATGGATGGGAGACTGCCTGGGAATACCAGGTGCTTTAATCTTTGTGGAAAATTTCACGAATTATATAATAATCTTTCATTAAAAAAAAAAAAAGAGTCGATGCCCGATCTCTGAATCTTAGCAGGTTTAGGTCTGGTTAGTACTTTGATGAGAGACTGCCTAGGAATACCAGGTGATTTAAGCTTTTGGGCTTTCTTTCCTACTTATATAATGTACTGGCGATAAGATTGGCTGCTCTTTAAATAGCCCTCTCTTTGCAGCAGACTTCGCTTACAGCCATACCAACCTGGCTATGCCCGATCTCGTCTGATCTCGGAAGCTAAGCAGGTTTGGGCCTGGTTAGTACTTGGATGGGAGACCGCCTGGGAATACCAGGTGCTGTAAGCTTTTTGGAAATTTTTCACTTAGTATATAATAATTTTGCCAAAAAATAGAGTCAATGCCCGATCTCTGAATATTTGCAGGTTTCGGCCTGGTTAGTACATGGATGGGAGACTGCCTGTTAATACCAGGTGCTGTAAGCTTTTTGGACATTTTTCACTTAGTATATAATAATTTTGCCAAAAAATAGAGTCAATGCCCGATCTCTGAATATTTGCAGGTTTGGGCCTGGTTAGTACTTTGATGAGAGACTGCCTAGGAATACCAGGTGCTTTAAGCTTTTGGGCTTTCTTTCCTACTTATATAATGTACTGGCGATAAGATTGGCTGCTCTTTAAATAGCCCTCTCTTTGCAGCAGACTTCGCTTACGGCCATACCAACCTGGCTATGCCAGATCTCGTCTGATCTCGGAAGCTAAGCAGGTTTGGGCCTGGTTAGTACTTGGATGGGAGACCGCCTGGGAATACCAGGTGCTGTAAGCTTTTTGGACATTTTTCACTTAGTATATAATAATTTTGCCAAAAAATAGAGTCAATGCCCGATCTCTGAATATTTGCAGGTTTGGGCCTGGTTAGTACATGGATGGGAGACTGCCTGGGAATACCAGGTGCTTTAATCTTTTTGGAAAATTTCACGAATTATAT
>NC_068420.1:25018435-25019680 GCF_023724105.1 Carassius gibelio
ATGAGAGACTGCCTGTTAATACCAGGTGCTGTAAGCTTTTTGGACATTTTTCACTTAGTATATAATAATTTTGCCAAAAAATAGAGTCAATGCCCGATCTCTGAATATTTGAAGGTTTGGGCCTGGTTAGTACATGGATGGGAGACTGCCTGGGAATACCAGGTGCTTTAATCTTTTTGGAAAATTTCACGAATTATATAATAATCTTTCATTAAAAAAAAAAAAAAAAAAAAAAAAAGAGTCAATGCCCGATCTCTGAATCTTAGCAGGTTTAGGTCTGGTTAGTACTTTGATGAGAGACTGCCTAGGAATACCAGGTGCTGTAAGCTTTTTGGACATTTTTCACTTAGTATATAATAATTGTGCCAAAAAATAGAGTCAATGCCCAATCTCTGAATATTTGCAGGTTTGGGCCTGGTTAGTACTTTGATGAGAGACTGCCTGGGAATACCAGGTGCTGTAAGCTTTTTGGAAATTTTTCACTTAGTATATAATAATTTTGCCAAAAAATAGAGTCAATGCCCGATCTCTGAATCTTAGCAGGTTTGGGCCTGGTTAGTACATGGATGGGAGACTGCCTGTTAATACCAGGTGCTGTAAGCTTTTTGGACATTTTTCACTTAGTATATAATAATTTTGCCAAAAAATAGAGTCAATGCCCGATCTCTGAATATTTGCAGGTTTGGGCCTGGTTAGTACATGGATGGGAGACTGCCTAGGAATACCAGGTGCTTTAAGCTTTTGGGCTTCCTTTCCTACTTATATAATGTACTGGCGATAAGATTGGCTGATCTTTAAATAGCCCTCTCTTTGCAGCAGACTTCGCTTACGGCCATACCAACCTGGCTATGCCCGATCTCGTCTGATCTCGGAAGCTAAGCAGGTTTGGGCCTGGTTAGTACTTGGATGGGAGACCGCCTAGGAATACCAGGTGCTGTAAGCTTTTTGGACATTTTTCACTTAGTATATAATAATTTTGCCAAAAAATAGAGTCAATACCCGATCTCTGAATATTTGCAGGTTTGGGCCTGGTTAGTACATGGATGGGAGACTGCCTGGGAATACCAGGTGCTTTAATCTTTGTGGAAAATTTCACGAATTATATAATAATCTTTCATTAAAAAAAAAAAAAGAGTCGATGCCCGATCTCTGAATCTTAGCAGGTTTAGGTCTGGTTAGTACTTTGATGAGAGACTGCCTAGGAATACCAGGTGCTTTAAGCTTTTGGGCTTTCTTTCCTACTTA
>NC_068420.1:25020180-25022680 GCF_023724105.1 Carassius gibelio
TATTCAGAGATCGGGCATTGACTCTATTTCTTGGCAAAATTATTATATACTAAATGAAAAATGTCCAAAAAGCTTACAGCACCTGGTATTCCTAGGCAGTCTCTCATCAAAGTACTAACCAGACCTAAACCTGCTAAGATTCAGAGATCGGGCATTGACTCTTTTTTTTTTTTTTTTTTTTTTTAATGAAAGATTATTATATAATTCGTGAAATTTTCCAAAAAGATTAAAGCACCTGGTATTCCCAGGCAGTCTCCCATCCATGTACTAACCAGGCCCAAACCTGCAAATATTCAGAGATCGGGCATTGACTCTATTTTTTGGCAAAATTATTATATACTAAGTGAAAAATGTCCAAAAAGCTTACAGCACCTGGTATTCCCAGGCGGTCTCCCATCCAAGTACTAACCAGGCCCAAACCTGCTTAGCTTCCGAGATCAGACGAGATCTGGCATAGCCAGGTTGGTATGGCCGTAAGCGAAGTCTGCTGCAAAGAGAGGGCTATTTAAAGAGCAGCCAATCTTATCGCCAGTACATTATATAAGTAGGAAAGAAAGCCCAAAAGCTTAAAGCACCTGGTATTCCTAGGCAGTCTCTCATCAAAGTACTAACCAGGCCCAAACCTGCAAATATTCAGAGATCGGGCATTGACTCTATTTTTTGGCAAAATTATTATATACTAAGTGAAAAATGTCCAAAAAGCTTACAGCACCTGGTATTAACAGGCAGTCTCCCATCCATGTACTAACCAGGCCGAAACCTGCAAATATTCAGAGATCGGGCATTGACTCTATTTTTTGGCAAAATTATTATATACTAAGTGAAAAATTTCCAAAAAGCTTACAGCACCTGGTATTCCCAGGCGGTCTCCCATCCAAGTACTAACCAGGCCCAAACCTGCTTAGCTTCCGAGATCAGACGAGATCGGGCATAGCCAGGTTGGTATGGCTGTAAGCGAAGTCTGCTGCAAAGAGAGGGCTATTTAAAGAGCAGCCAATCTTATCGCCAGTACATTATATAAGTAGGAAAGAAAGCCCAAAAGCTTAAATCACCTGGTATTCCTAGGCAGTCTCTCATCAAAGTACTAACCAGACCTAAACCTGCTAAGATTCAGAGATCGGGCATCGACTCTTTTTTTTTTTTTAATGAAAGATTATTATATAATTCGTGAAATTTTCCACAAAGATTAAAGCACCTGGTATTCCCAGGCAGTCTCCCATCCATGTACTAACCAGGCCCAAACCTGCAAATATTCAGAGATCGGGTATTGACTCTATTTTTTGGCAAAATTATTATATACTAAGTGAAAAATGTCCAAAAAGCTTACAGCACCTGGTATTCCTAGGCGGTCTCCCATCCAAGTACTAACCAGGCCCAAACCTGCTTAGCTTCCGAGATCAGACGAGATCGGGCATAGCCAGGTTGGTATGGCCGTAAGCGAAGTCTGCTGCAAAGAGAGGGCTATTTAAAGATCAGCCAATCTTATCGCCAGTACATTATATAAGTAGGAAAGGAAGCCCAAAAGCTTAAAGCACCTGGTATTCCTAGGCAGTCTCCCATCCATGTACTAACCAGGCCCAAACCTGCAAATATTCAGAGATCGGGCATTGACTCTATTTTTTGGCAAAATTATTATATACTAAGTGAAAAATGTCCAAAAAGCTTACAGCACCTGGTATTAACAGGCAGTCTCCCATCCATGTACTAACCAGGCCCAAACCTGCTAAGATTCAGAGATCGGGCATTGACTCTATTTTTTGGCAAAATTATTATATACTAAGTGAAAAATTTCCAAAAAGCTTACAGCACCTGGTATTCCCAGGCAGTCTCTCATCAAAGTACTAACCAGGCCCAAACCTGCAAATATTCAGAGATTGGGCATTGACTCTATTTTTTGGCACAATTATTATATACTAAGTGAAAAATGTCCAAAAAGCTTACAGCACCTGGTATTCCTAGGCAGTCTCTCATCAAAGTACTAACCAGACCTAAACCTGCTAAGATTCAGAGATCGGGCATTGACTCTTTTTTTTTTTTTTTTTTTTTTTTTAATGAAAGATTATTATATAATTCGTGAAATTTTCCAAAAAGATTAAAGCACCTGGTATTCCCAGGCAGTCTCCCATCCATGTACTAACCAGGCCCAAACCTTCAAATATTCAGAGATCGGGCATTGACTCTATTTTTTGGCAAAATTATTATATACTAAGTGAAAAATGTCCAAAAAGCTTACAGCACCTGGTATTAACAGGCAGTCTCTCATCAAAGTACTAACCAGACCTAAACCTGCTAAGATTCAGAGATCGGGCATTGACTCTTTTTTTTTTTTTTTTTTTTTTTTTTTTTTTAATGAAAGATTATTATATAATTCGTGAAATTTTCCAAAAAGATTAAAGCACCTGGTATTCCCAGGCAGTCTCCCATCCATGTACTAACCAGGCCCAAACCTGCAAATATTCAGAGATCGGGCATTGACTCTATTTTTTGGCAAAATTATTAT
>NC_068420.1:25025180-25032680 GCF_023724105.1 Carassius gibelio
ATTCCATCCTGTTTTTAAAGATTATCCACACATCAACATTTTTCCCATCATATTTCGCCATGTTTCTTCTCAACCATATTACATACTTTGCTATTGTTACACATAAATTAAAGGTATACATATTACAGTCATTATGACCAAATAAAAACATTGTTTCCCACTTCTTTTGGTCCTCATCATACTTCCCCTCCAAAATTTCTTTTGCAATTTCCTTCATTTTTCTCATAAAATCATCTAACCTTTCACAATAAAAAAACAGATGTAACAGTCCTTCCTTTTCTTTCATACACACTTTACACTTTGCATCATTTTGAATTCCTATTTTATGTAATCTCATCTCTGTTAATATACAATTGTGTCTCAATAAATAATTAAAATTCTCTAAAATTGGTTCCATATATTTCAACCTCACGTTTCCCCAAATTTCATTTTCATTTAAGTCATCATATCTTTCTTTCCAGTAGTTCAAAGCTACTGGTTTTGTAAAAGCGATAGACCTAAAAATACTATACACATTCCTTACTTTGCATAAATTAAAATGAACGTTTTCCCCATTTAACCTTTTAAAAAATCCATCTGGAAATTCATTCTCATCCCCACTCTCATAGTTTTCAATTCTTTCAATCCAGTCCTTTGGTATCGCTTTCTTTAAATCCTCATATTGTCCTTCTAACTTCCTTCTCCACGCCCTTTTGCCCCCCTCTCTCAATGCATCCACAACTGCCTGTAAAGGTACATAACCCTCTATCACCTCATACAATAGATCTTTTATTTGTCTCAAACCACAATCCCACCATTCTTTATAATACATGACCTTACCGTCCCTTATGATATTCGGATTTAAAAACAATGGTTGTTCTAAAAGCTGGGCCCTTCCTTTAGGTAAAATCAGTACATTTTCTAAAAATTCCCCCCATGATTCCAAAACCTCCACATAAAAACATGGCAGACCTTTTAACATCCAGCTTTTCATTTTCATCCATAAAACATTACATCCCATATTACATTTTTCCAGGTAATATTCCATGACTCTTTTCCAAATTACATCACTTTTGCTCTCTAGAAACTTCTGAACTGTTTTAATTCTCAGCGTTCTCATTCTTAAAAATGGATCTAAAAGTCCCAATCCTCCCTCCTTTATGTTTCCAAGTAATGTATCATATGCAATCTTAGCCCTTCCATTTCCCCATAAAAACTTTAAAACCAATTCTTTCATTTTTTTGTAGTACAGATGAGGCAATGGGGTTACTCCCAACACATACCAGACTTTCGACAGCATCAATGAATTTATAATTAAAACTTTCCCCCTTAGCTTTAAATCTCTAATTTGCCAAAATCTCAGTCTTTTTCCAATTCCATTTAAAACACCTTCCCAATTCAAAGTGTCTGCCTTATTAGAATCAATACCAACCCACAACCCCAAAATCTTGATGTGCTGCATTTCCTCCTTGAATTGTATATGCTGCGGTATTTCCTCTACTCTGCCAATCCTCATACACACACTTTTCCCCACATTTACTTTGGCTCCCGACCCTTTACAATATCTTTCTAAAATCCCCATTGCCCTATCAATACTTTGGATGTCTTCTACCAACAAGGTTGTATCATCTGCATACTGATACACTGCTTCTCTTTGGAAATGGTTCTTTATTTGTATTCCTTTGATTTCTCTGTCTGCCTTAATAGCCAAACCAAGTGGCTCGGCTACCAGAGAGTAAAGTAAGGCAGACAGTGGGCATCCTTGCCTGATCGACCTTGTTGGTTGAAAACAATCCGTTAAAAAACCATTGCATTTTATGCATGTTAACACATCTGAGTAAAAAATCCAAATCCATTTTCTAAAATTTTCTCCAAAACCAAAAGCCTTAAGAACATCAAATAAAAACTCATGCTCTACCCTGTCAAATGCCTTTTCTAAATCCAGACTTATTAAAAATCCCCCCTTTCCCTTCTCCTTCATATAATAAATTGTGTCTCTTATACTTTTAACCACATCTACTATATCTCTTCCTTGCACCCCGTATGCCTGTGTTGTTTTTATTATTTTTGGTAAAACCTTTTTTAATCTGTTTGCTAATACTTTTGCTAATATTTTAAAATCTGTATTCAACATGGATATAGGTCTAAAATTTTTAAGATCTTTTGGATTACCGCTTTTTTTGTAAATCATTTTTACCATGCCTATCTTCATTTTTTCACTCAACACCCCCTTCTTGAAAATTTCTTCAAAAACTTCTTTTAAAATTGGCACTAACATTTCTCTAAAAGTTTTATAAAATTCATTAGTCAAACCATCCACACCAGGGCTCTTTCCAGGTTTTAACTGTTGAATTGCCATATCTATTTCTTCTTCCTTAATTTCTTCATCACACAAAATCCTGTCCTCACCTGTTAACTTAGATTTAATTTGTTTAATCAAAAACTCCTCATCATTTTTTCCTATACCTTGTCCCTTAAACATGTCCATGTAATATTGCTTTACTGTTTTCAAAATTTCTTTAGTTTCTGTTTCTATTTCCCCTTTTTTATTTAAGACTTCTTTCAATAGATCAGCCTTCTGCCTATTTTGTTCTAAATTAAAGAAAAATTTTGTGCATCTTTCTCCCTCTACTGCATATTTTGCTTTACTTCTTATAATTGCACCCTTACATTTTTCCTCTTCTAATATCTTTAATTTATCTTGTAGCATTATTATTTTTTCAATTTCCTCTTTTCCATTGCTTTCTGACACTTTACTTAACTCATTATTCAGGAGTTTGGTTAATTCGGTTTCCTTCTGTCTTTCTAATTTTCTGACATTTTTGCTGTATTCTATTGAAAATGTCTTTATTTCCCACTTAACACTGTCCCACCATACTCTTTTCTCTTCCCTATACATTCTATTAATTTTGCTTTCTTCCACAATCCCTTTAATACTTTCCTGATATGCATTACTCTTTAAAATCTTTGCATTTAAAACCCACACTCCCCCTCCCCTTTTCACACTTGAAGAATCTAATGTTAAAAATAAGAGAGAATGATCACTAAGACCAACTCGTTTATAATAAACATTAGTAATATTCCCTTGCATTTCCTCTGTACATAAAATATAATCAATCCTACTTTGTTTCAGTTCTTTTAAAACAAATTGTCTTCTTGAAAATTGCCTACTCGTTCTATTTCTTTCTCTCCACACATCAATCAATTTAAAATCCCCCATCAGTTTGTTCAACTCCTCCCTTCCCTTATCAGTCTTAAAAACCATATTACTTGCTAAGTCTAATTCTGTAAAAACAGTATTAAAATCCCCCATTAAAATCACCCTTTCATTAATTCTTACATTTGCAGATATTGTTTTAAAAAATTCCACCTTTTGCTTTTCTTCATTTGGAGCATGTATGTTACATATTGTACATCTCTCATTTCCTTTTTCTATTTCAACAGCTAAACATTTCCCTGCTCCATCATTAAACACCACACTTTCTTTTTCACACACCTCTCTTCTTATTAAAATAGCAACCCCTTTCCCAGTTTTCTCTGTACCATTATTACAATGTATATTCCCATCCCATAAATTTTCAAACCTTTTAACACAATAATTTTTCCAATTCGTTTCTTGTAATACAAATACATCCACCCCTCTACATAATTCCCTCATATTTTCAAATTTCTCCACATCCATTAAACCTCGTGCATTAAATGAAACAACTCTTAAAAACATAAAAACAATATAAAATAAATAATTAAAACATTTCATTTTTTTTTTCAGTCATGCTCCATATCTCTCAGTACATCAAATCTGTTCTCACAACCCTCCTTGTCTTTTAATATTCCTTGCCTTAAAAATCTTTTCTTTGCAATGTCTATATTGGGTGTTACCTTTAAAGTTCTTCTTCTTTGTATTCCTTCTCGTTCTTTCCTACGTTTCTCTTCTCCTTTTCTCTCCATTCTCCTCTCCTGATAACCTTCCTCGTCGTTTTGTTGTTCCCCATGTTCCTCGCTCATATCCATAGTCTTTTGCACAGTCCATTGAGATGTTGTTATTTCTCCATCTAGTTCTTTCTTCTTTTCTCCTGTGTCCCCCTGATGTTCTTTCTCTCCATTGTCCTCTCTCAGTCCACAGTGTTTCTCTTCTCCTTTTCTCTCCATTCTCCCCTCCTGATAATCTTCCTCATTGTTTTTTTGTTCCTCCTGTTCTTTGCTTATTTCCATGGTCCTTTGCACCGTCCCTTGTGATATTGTTTTTTCTCCATCATTTTCTTTTTCCTCTCCTCCTGTGTCTGCTTGATGTTCTTCCTCTTCATTTTCCTCTCCCAGTCCACAATCTTCCATCTCCTTGTTTAAAACATTGTCCATCTCGGTTTCCCTCTGCTTTTGCCCACCCACATTAACAACCATATCTGTTTCTTGTTCACTACTATTTTCTCCCTCCCCCATCCAACATTCGCACCTCACCAACACTTTCCTACATTCCGGGCACTTCACTGCATTGCAGCTTCTTGCCAAGTGCCCCTGCTCTTTGCACTGGTAACAAATAAAGTCCGGGCAATCTTTAAATACATGTCCTGGATCCATACACAATCTACAGGTTTTCACCTGCCGATCGTGTATAATCCGAAAGTACTGTGTGCCCTCAGCAGTCTCAAACTTGCTGCTATATGGTAGAGATACAACTTCCTTTGGGAACCTGACCTTTACATATCTCGTACCATCTGCTATTTCAGTACCCGGATATGTTCTTCTCTTAATGTTGGTTGAGGGAGTTACACCCCATGCCTCCAATTTATCTAATATATCCTGGTCATCAACATATGCAGGCAAATGCATGAAAGAAACAACATATTCTCTTACTTGTAGCTTTCTAATCTCACAAAATTGTTGCTTGATTCTTAGTCCATCCTCTAGCTTTTCACACTCCTCCTCATTTGATAATGTGATCTCGAATTCTTTGCCTTGTCTTGGTCTTATCGCCAAAATCTTTCCTCCTCCAATTTTTTCATTCACTTCTTTGATAATATCCTGCACCGATCCATCTCTCACCTCTGCCAGATCCACAATTACAGTTGCTTCCTTTGAATAAATAATCATTTTCTTTGCCTCGTTGTATCCAAGCCGTTGTCCTGTAGTGTTTTCCGTGTCAAAGTCCCTGCGTCTTTCTCCTGCCATTTCCTTGTTCATTTCCATGTAATCAGTCCAATTTTGAAAAAATAACAAAAAAAACCCTCCAAAAATAAAAATCCTCCCCAGACAGCCTAGGCTGCTGGGAAGTGTTTGAACTTAAAAACAAAACAAAACAGAAAAACAGAAAAAAAGCTAACTTTAAACAAAAAATGGGTTTACAAACAACAATGGTGAGCCTACTCTCACCCACTACTGCCACCTCACTTCCTGCTAGCACTCTAGCGTTGCCAGGTTGGTATGGCCGTAAGCGAAGTCTGCTGCAAAGAGAGGGCTATTTAAAGAGCAGCCAATCTTATCGCCAGTACATTATATAAGTAGGAAAGAAAGCCCAAAAGCTTAAAGCACCTGGTATTCCTAGGCAGTCTCTCATCAAAGTACTAACCAGACCTAAACCTGCTAAGATTCAGAGATCGGGCATTGACTCTATTTTTTGGCAAAATTATTATATACTAAGTGAAAAATGTCCAAAAAGCTTACAGCACCTGGTATTAACAGGCAGTCTCCCATCCATGTACTAACCAGGCCCAAACCTGCAAATATTCAGAGATCGGGCATTGACTCTATTTTTTGGCAAAATTATTATATACTAAGTGAAAAATGTCCAAAAAGCTTACAGCACCTGGTATTAACAGGCAGTCTCCCATCCATGTACTAACCAGGCCCAAACCTGCTAAGATTCAGAGATCGGGCATTGACTCTATTTTTTGGCAAAATTATTATATACTAAGTGAAAAATTTCCAAAAAGCTTACAGCACCTGGTATTCCCAGGCGGTCTCCCATCCAAGTACTAACCAGGCCCAAACCTGCAAATATTCAGAGATCGGGCATTGACTCTATTTTTTGGCAAAATTATTATATACTAAATGAAAAATGTCCAAAAAGCTTACAGCACCTGGTATTCCTAGGCAGTCTCTCATCAAAGTACTAACCAGACCTAAACCTGCTAAGATTCAGAGATCGGGCATTGACTCTTTTTTTTTTTTTTTTTTTTTTTTAATGAAAGATTATTATATAATTCGTGAAATTTTCCAAAAAGATTAAAGCACCTGGTATTCCCAGGCAGTCTCCCATCCATGTACTAACCAGGCCCAAACCTGCAAATATTCAGAGATCGGGCATTGACTCTATTTTTTGGCAAAATTATTATATACTAAGTGAAAAATGTCCAAAAAGCTTACAGCACCTGGTATTAACAGGCAGTCTCCCATCCATGTACTAACCAGGCCGAAACCTGCAAATATTCAGAGATCGGGCATTGACTCTATTTTTTGGCAAAATTATTATATACTAAGTGAAAAATTTCCAAAAAGCTTACAGCACCTGGTATTCCCAGGCGGTCTCCCATCCAAGTACTAACCAGGCCCAAACCTGCTTAGCTTCCGAGATCAGACGAGATCGGGCATAGCCAGGTTGGTATGGCTGTAAGCGAAGTCTGCTGCAAAGAGAGGGCTATTTAAAGAGCAGCCAATCTTATCGCCAGTACATTATATAAGTAGGAAAGAAAGCCCAAAAGCTTAAATCACCTGGTATTCCTAGGCAGTCTCTCATCAAAGTACTAACCAGACCTAAACCTGCTAAGATTCAGAGATCGGGCATCGACTCTTTTTTTTTTTTTTTATGAAAGATTATTATATAATTCGTGAAATTTTCCACAAAGATTAAAGCACCTGGTATTCCCAGGCAGTCTCCCATCCATGTACTAACCAGGCCCAAACCTGCAAATATTCAGAGATCGGGTATTGACTCTATTTTTTGGCAAAATTATTATATACTAAGTGAAAAATGTCCAAAAAGCTTACAGCACCTGGTATTCCTAGGCGGTCTCCCATCCAAGTACTAACCAGGCCCAAACCTGCTTAGCTTCCGAGATCAGACGAGATCGGGCATAGCCAGGTTGGTATGGCCGTAAGCGAAGTCTGCTGCAAAGAGAGGGCTATTTAAAGATCAGCCAATCTTATCGCCAGTACATTATATAAGTAGGAAAGGAAGCCCAAAAGCTTAAAGCACCTGGAATTCCTAGGCAGTCTCCCATCCATGTACTAACCAGGCCCAAACCTGCAAATATTCAGAGATCGGGCATTGACTCTATTTTTTGGCAAAATTATTATATACTAAGTGAAAAATTTCCAAAAAGCTTACAGCACCTGGTATTCCCAGGCGGTCTCCCATCCAAGTACTAACCAGGCCCAAACCTGCTTAGCTTCCGAGATCAGACGAGATCGGGCATAGCCAGGTTGGTATGGCCGTAAGCGAAGTCTGCTGCAAAGAGAGGGCTATTTAAAGATCAGCCAATCTTATCGCCAGTACATTATATAAGTAGGAAAGAAAGCCCAAAAGCT
>NC_068420.1:25035180-25042680 GCF_023724105.1 Carassius gibelio
ATTAAAGCACCTGGTATTCCCAGGCAGTCTCCCATCCATGTACTAACCAGGCCAAACCTGCTAAAATTCAGAGATCGGGCATTGACTCTATTTTTTGGCAAAATTATTATATACTAAGTGAAAAATTTCCAAAAAGCTTACAGCACCTGGTATTCCCAGGCGGTCTCCCATCCAAGTACTAACCAGGCCCAAACCTGCTTAGCTTCCGAGATCAGACGAGATCAGGCATAGCCAGGTTGGTATGGCCGTAAGCGAAGTCTGCTGCAAAGAGAGGGCTATTTAAAGATCAGCCAATCTTATCGCCAGTACATTATATAAGTAGGAAAGAAAGCCCAAAAGCTTAAAGCACCTGGTATTCCTAGGCAGTCTCCCATCCATGTACTAACCAGGCCCAAACCTGCAAATATTCAGAGATCGGGCATAGACTCTATTTTTTGGCAAAATTATTATATAATAAGTGAAAAATGTCCAAAAAGCTTACAGCACCTGGTATTCCCAGGCGGTCTCCCATCCATGTACTAACCAGGCCCAAACCTGCTTAGCTTCCGAGATCAGACGAGATCGGGCATAGCCAGGTTGGTATGGCCGTAAGCGAAGTCTGCTGCAAAGAGAGGGCTATTTAAAGAGCAGCCAATCTTATCGCCAGTACATTATATAAGTAGGAAAGAAAGCCCAAAAGCTTAAAGCACCTGGTATTCCTAGGCAGTCTCTCATCAAAGTACTAACCAGACCTAAACCTGCTAAGATTCAGAGATCGGGCATTGACTCTATTTTTTGGCAAAATTATTATATACTAAGTGAAAAATGTCCAAAAAGCTTACAGCACCTGGTATTAACAGGCAGTCTCCCATCCATGTACTAACCAGGCCCAAACCTGCAAATATTCAGAGATCGGGCATTGACTCTATTTTTTGGCAAAATTGTTATATACTAAGTGAAAAATGTCCAAAAAGCTTACAGCACCTGGTATTAACAGGCAGTCTCCCATCCATGTACTAACCAGGCCCAAACCTGCTAAGATTCAGAGATCGGGCATTGACTCTATTTTTTGGCAAAATTATTATATACTAAGTGAAAAATTTCCAAAAAGCTTACAGCACCTGGTATTCCCAGGCGGTCTCCCATGCAAGTACTAACCAGGCCCAAACCTGCAAATATTCAGAGATCGGGCATTGACTCTATTTTTTGGCAAAATTATTATATACTAAATGAAAAATGTCCAAAAAGCTTACAGCACCTGGTATTCCTAGGCAGTCTCTCATCAAAGTACTAACCAGACCTAAACCTGCTAAGATTCAGAGATCGGGCATTGACTCTTTTTTTTTTTTTTTTTTTTTTTTAATGAAAGATTATTATATAATTCGTGAAATTTTCCAAAAAGATTAAAGCACCTGGTATTCCCAGGCAGTCTCCCATCCATGTACTAACCAGGCCCAAACCTGCAAATATTCAGAGATCGGGCATTGACTCTATTTTTTGGCAAAATTATTATATACTAAGTGAAAAATGTCCAAAAAGCTTACAGCACCTGGTATTCCCAGGCGGTCTCCCATCCAAGTACTAACCAGGCCCAAACCTGCTTAGCTTCCGAGATCAGACGAGATCGGGCATAGCCAGGTTGGTATGGCCGTAAGCGAAGTCTGCTGCAAAGAGAGGGCTATTTAAAGAGCAGCCAATCTTATCGCCAGTACATTATATAAGTAGGAAAGAGAGCCCAAAAGCTTAAAGCACCTTGTATTCCTAGGCAGTCTCTCATCAAAGTACTAACCAGGCCCAAACCTGCAAATATTCAGAGATCGGGCATTGACTCTATTTTTTGGCAAAATTATTATATACTAAGTGAAAAATGTCCAAAAAGCTTACAGCACCTGGTATTCCTAGGCAGTCTCTCATCAAAGTACTAACCAGACCTAAACCTGCTAAGATTCAGAGATCGGGCATTGACTCTTTTTTTTTTTTTTTTTTTTTTAATGAAAGATTATTATATAATTCGTGAAATTTTTCAAAAAGATTAAAGCACCTGGTATTCCCAGGCAGTCTCCCATCCATGTACTAACCAGGCCAAACCTGCTAAAATTCAGAGATCGGGCATTGACTCTATTTTTTGGCAAAATTATTATATACTAAGTGAAAAATTTCCAAAAAGCTTACAGCACCTGGTATTCCCAGGCGGTCTCCCATCCAAGTACTAACCAGGCCCAAACCTGCTTAGCTTCCGAGATCAGACGAGATCGGGCATAGCCAGGTTGGTATGGCCGTAAGCGAAGTCTGCTGCAAAGAGAGGGCTATTTAAAGATCAGCCAATCTTATCGCCAGTACATTATATAAGTAGGAAAGAAAGCCCAAAAGCTTAAAGCACCTGGTATTCCTAGGCAGTCTCCCATCCATGTACTAACCAGGCCCAAACCTGCAAATATTCAGAGATCGGGCATAGACTCTATTTTTTGGCAAAATTATTATATAATAAGTGAAAAATGTCCAAAAAGCTTACAGCACCTGGTATTCCCAGGCGGTCTCCCATCCATGTACTAACCAGGCCCAAACCTGCTTAGCTTCCGAGATCAGACGAGATCGGGCATAGCCAGGTTGGTATGGCCGTAAGCGAAGTCTGCTGCAAAGAGAGGGCTATTTAAAGAGCAGCCAATCTTATCGCCAGTACATTATATAAGTAGGAAAGAAAGCCCAAAAGCTTAAAGCACCTGGTATTCCTAGGCAGTCTCTCATCAAAGTACTAACCAGACCTAAACCTGCTAAGATTCAGAGATCGGGCATCGACTCTTTTTTTTTTTTTAATGAAAGATTATTATATAATTCGTGAAATTTTCCACAAAGATTAAAGCACCTGGTATTCCCAGGCAGTCTCCCATCCATGTACTAACCAGGCCCAAACCTGCAAATATTCAGAGATCGGGTATTGACTCTATTTTTTGGCAAAATTATTATATACTAAGTGAAAAATGTCCAAAAAGCTTACAGCACCTGGTATTCCTAGGCGGTCTCCCATCCAAGTACTAACCAGGCCCAAACCTGCTTAGCTTCCGAGATCAGACGAGATCGGGCATAGCCAGGTTGGTATGGCCGTAAGCGAAGTCTGCTGCAAAGAGAGGGCTATTTAAAGATCAGCCAATCTTATCGCCAGTACATTATATAAGTAGGAAAGGAAGCCCAAAAGCTTAAAGCACCTGGTATTCCTAGGCAGTCTCCCATCCATGTACTAACCAGGCCCAAACCTGCAAATATTCAGAGATCGGGCATTGACTCTATTTTTTGGCAAAATTATTATATACTAAGTGAAAAATGTCCAAAAAGCTTACAGCACCTGGTATTAACAGGCAGTCTCCCATCCATGTACTAACCAGGCCCAAACCTGCTAAGATTCAGAGATCGGGCATTGACTCTATTTTTTGGCAAAATTATTATATACTAAGTGAAAAATTTCCAAAAAGCTTACAGCACCTGGTATTCCCAGGCAGTCTCTCATCAAAGTACTAACCAGGCCCAAACCTGCAAATATTCAGAGATTGGGCATTGACTCTATTTTTTGGCACAATTATTATATACTAAGTGAAAAATGTCCAAAAAGCTTACAGCACCTGGTATTCCTAGGCAGTCTCTCATCAAAGTACTAACCAGACCTAAACCTGCTAAGATTCAGAGATCGGGCATTGACTCTTTTTTTTTTTTTTTTTTTTTTTTTAATGAAAGATTATTATATAATTCGTGAAATTTTCCAAAAAGATTAAAGCACCTGGTATTCCCAGGCAGTCTCCCATCCATGTACTAACCAGGCCCAAACCTTCAAATATTCAGAGATCGGGCATTGACTCTATTTTTTGGCAAAATTATTATATACTAAGTGAAAAATGTCCAAAAAGCTTACAGCACCTGGTATTAACAGGCAGTCTCTCATCAAAGTACTAACCAGACCTAAACCTGCTAAGATTCAGAGATCGGGCATTGACTCTTTTTTTTTTTTTTTTTTTTTTTTTTTTTTTTAATGAAAGATTATTATATAATTCGTGAAATTTTCCAAAAAGATTAAAGCACCTGGTATTCCCAGGCAGTCTCCCATCCATGTACTAACCAGGCCCAAACCTGCAAATATTCAGAGATCGGGCATTGACTCTATTTTTTGGCAAAATTATTATATACTAAGTGAAAAATGTCCAAAAAGCTTACAGCACCTGGTATTCCTAGGCAGTCTCTCATCAAAGTACTAACCAGACCTAAACCTGCTAAGATTCAGAGATCGGGCATTGACTCTTTTTTTTTTTTTTTTTTTTTTTTTTTTTAATGAAAGATTATTATATAATTCGTGAAATTTTCCAAAAAGATTAAAGCACCTGGTATTCCCAGGCAGTCTCCCATCCATGTACTAACCAGGCCCAAACCTGCAAATATTCAGAGATCGGGCATTGACTCTATTTTTTGGCAAAATTATTATATACTAAGTGAAAAATGTCCAAAAAGCTTACAGCACCTGGTATTCCTAGGCAGTCTCTCATCAAAGTACTAACCAGACCTAAACCTGCTAAGATTCAGAGATCGGGCATTGACTCTTTTTTTTTTTTTTTTTTTTTTTTTTTTAATGAAAGATTATTATATAATTCGTGAAATTTTCCAAAAAGATTAAAGCACCTGGTATTCCCAGGCAGTCTCCCATCCATGTACTAACCAGGCCCAAACCTGCAAATATTCAGAGATCGGGCATTGACTCTATTTTTTGGCAAAATTATTATATACTAAGTGAAAAATGTCCAAAAAGCTTACAGCACCTGGTATTCCTAGGCAGTCTCTCATCAAAGTACTAACCAGACCTAAACCTGCTAAGATTCAGAGATCGGGCATTGACTCTTTTTTTTTTTTTTTTTTTTTTTAATGAAAGATTATTATATAATTCGTGAAATTTTCCAAAAAGATTAAAGCACCTGGTATTCCCAGGCAGTCTCCCATCCATGTACTAACCAGGCCCAAACCTGCAAATATTCAGAGATCGGGCATTGACTCTATTTTTTGGCAAAATTATTATATACTAAGTGAAAAATGTCCAAAAAGCTTACAGCACCTGGTATTCCTAGGCAGTCTCTCATCAAAGTACTAACCAGACCTAAACCTGCTAAGATTCAGAGATCGGGCATTGACTCTATTTTTTGGCAAAATTATTATATACTAAGTGAAAAATTTCCAAAAAGCTTACAGCACCTGGTATTCCCAGGCGGTCTCCCATCCAAGTACTAACCAGGCCCAAACCTGCTTAGCTTCCGAGATCAGACGAGATCGGGCATAGCCAGGTTGGTATGGCCGTAAGCGAAGTCTGCTGCAAAGAGAGGGCTATTTAAAGATCAGCCAATCTTATCGCCAGTACATTATATAAGTAGGAAAGAAAGCCCAAAAGCTTAAAGCACCTGGTATTCCTAGGCAGTCTCCCATCCATGTACTAACCAGGCCCAAACCTGCAAATATTCAGAGATCGGGGATAGACTCTATTTTTTGGCAAAATTATTATATAATAAGTGAAAAATGTCCAAAAAGCTTACAGCACCTGGTATTCCCAGGCGGTCTCCCATCCAAGTACTAACCAGGCCCAAACCTGCTTAGCTTCCGAGATCAGACGAGATCGGGCATAGCCAGGTTGGTATGGCCGTAAGCGAAGTCTGCTGCAAAGAGAGGGCTATTTAAAGAGCAGCCAATCTTATCGCCAGTACATTATATAAGTAGGAAAGAAAGCCCAAAAGCTTAAAGCACCTGGTATTCCTAGGCAGTCTCTCATCAAAGTACTAACCAGACCTAAACCTGCTAAGATTCAGAGATCGGGCATTGACTCTATTTTTTGGCAAAATTATTATATACTAAGTGAAAAATGTCCAAAAAGCTTACAGCACCTGGTATTAACAGGCAGTCTCCCATCCATGTACTAACCAGGCCCAAACCTGCAAATATTCAGAGATCGGGCATTGACTCTATTTTTTGGCAAAATTATTATATACTAAGTGAAAAATGTCCAAAAAGCTTACAGCACCTGGTATTAACAGGCAGTCTCCCATCCATGTACTAACCAGGCCCAAACCTGCTAAGATTCAGAGATCGGGCATTGACTCTATTTTTTGGCAAAATTATTATATACTAAGTGAAAAATTTCCAAAAAGCTTACAGCACCTGGTATTCCCAGGCGGTCTCCCATCCAAGTACTAACCAGGCCCAAACCTGCAAATATTCAGAGATCGGGCATTGACTCTATTTCTTGGCAAAATTATTATATACTAAATGAAAAATGTCCAAAAAGCTTACAGCACCTGGTATTCCTAGGCAGTCTCTCATCAAAGTACTAACCAGACCTAAACCTGCTAAGATTCAGAGATCGGGCATTGACTCTTTTTTTTTTTTTTTTTTTTTTTAATGAAAGATTATTATATAATTCGTGAAATTTTCCAAAAAGATTAAAGCACCTGGTATTCCCAGGCAGTCTCCCATCCATGTACTAACCAGGCCCAAACCTGCAAATATTCAGAGATCGGGCATTGACTCTATTTTTTGGCAAAATTATTATATACTAAGTGAAAAATGTCCAAAAAGCTTACAGCACCTGGTATTCCCAGGCGGTCTCCCATCCAAGTACTAACCAGGCCCAAACCTGCTTAGCTTCCGAGATCAGACGAGATCTGGCATAGCCAGGTTGGTATGGCCGTAAGCGAAGTCTGCTGCAAAGAGAGGGCTATTTAAAGAGCAGCCAATCTTATCGCCAGTACATTATATAAGTAGGAAAGAAAGCCCAAAAGCTTAAAGCACCTGGTATTCCTAGGCAGTCTCTCATCAAAGTACTAACCAGGCCCAAACCTGCAAATATTCAGAGATCGGGCATTGACTCTATTTTTTGGCAAAATTATTATATACTAAGTGAAAAATGTCCAAAAAGCTTACAGCACCTGGTATTAACAGGCAGTCTCCCATCCATGTACTAACCAGGCCGAAACCTGCAAATATTCAGAGATCGGGCATTGACTCTATTTTTTGGCAAAATTATTATATACTAAGTGAAAAATTTCCAAAAAGCTTACAGCACCTGGTATTCCCAGGCGGTCTCCCATCCAAGTACTAACCAGGCCCAAACCTGCTTAGCTTCCGAGATCAGACGAGATCGGGCATAGCCAGGTTGGTATGGCTGTAAGCGAAGTCTGCTGCAAAGAGAGGGCTATTTAAAGAGCAGCCAATCTTATCGCCAGTACATTATATAAGTAGGAAAGAAAGCCCAAAAGCTTAAATCACCTGGTATTCCTAGGCAGTCTCTCATCAAAGTACTAACCAGACCTAAACCTGCTAAGATTCAGAGATCGGGCATCGACTCTTTTTTTTTTTTTAATGAAAGATTATTATATAATTCGTGAAATTTTCCACAAAGATTAAAGCACCTGGTATTCCCAGGCAGTCTCCCATCCATGTACTAACCAGGCCCAAACCTGCAAATATTCAGAGATCGGGTATTGACTCTATTTTTTGGCAAAA
>NC_068420.1:25047680-25052680 GCF_023724105.1 Carassius gibelio
ATAATTAAAACTTTCCCCCTTAGCTTTAAATCTCTAATTTGCCAAAATCTCAGTCTTTTTCCAATTCCATTTAAAACACCTTCCCAATTCAAAGTGTCTGCCTTATTAGAATCAATACCAACCCACAACCCCAAAATCTTGATGTGCTGCATTTCCTCCTTGAATTGTATATGCTGCGGTATTTCCTCTACTCTGCCAATCCTCATACACACACTTTTCCCCACATTTACTTTGGCTCCCGACCCTTTACAATATCTTTCTAAAATCCCCATTGCCCTATCAATACTTTGGATGTCTTCTACCAACAAGGTTGTATCATCTGCATACTGATACACTGCTTCTCTTTGGAAATGGTTCTTTATTTGTATTCCTTTGATTTCTCTGTCTGCCTTAATAGCCAAACCAAGTGGCTCGGCTACCAGAGAGTAAAGTAAGGCAGACAGTGGGCATCCTTGCCTGATCGACCTTGTTGGTTGAAAACAATCCGTTAAAAAACCATTGCATTTTATGCATGTTAACACATCTGAGTAAAAAATCCAAATCCATTTTCTAAAATTTTCTCCAAAACCAAAAGCCTTAAGAACATCAAATAAAAACTCATGCTCTACCCTGTCAAATGCCTTTTCTAAATCCAGACTTATTAAAAATCCCCCCTTTCCCTTCTCCTTCATATAATAAATTGTGTCTCTTATACTTTTAACCACATCTACTATATCTCTTCCTTGCACCCCGTATGCCTGTGTTGTTTTTATTATTTTTGGTAAAACCTTTTTTAATCTGTTTGCTAATACTTTTGCTAATATTTTAAAATCTGTATTCAACATGGATATAGGTCTAAAATTTTTAAGATCTTTTGGATTACCGCTTTTTTTGTAAATCATTTTTACCATGCCTATCTTCATTTTTTCACTCAACACCCCCTTCTTGAAAATTTCTTCAAAAACTTCTTTTAAAATTGGCACTAACATTTCTCTAAAAGTTTTATAAAATTCATTAGTCAAACCATCCACACCAGGGCTCTTTCCAGGTTTTAACTGTTGAATTGCCATATCTATTTCTTCTTCCTTAATTTCTTCATCACACAAAATCCTGTCCTCACCTGTTAACTTAGATTTAATTTGTTTAATCAAAAACTCCTCATCATTTTTTCCTATACCTTGTCCCTTAAACATGTCCATGTAATATTGCTTTACTGTTTTCAAAATTTCTTTAGTTTCTGTTTCTATTTCCCCTTTTTTATTTAAGACTTCTTTCAATAGATCAGCCTTCTGCCTATTTTGTTCTAAATTAAAGAAAAATTTTGTGCATCTTTCTCCCTCTACTGCATATTTTGCTTTACTTCTTATAATTGCACCCTTACATTTTTCCTCTTCTAATATCTTTAATTTATCTTGTAGCATTATTATTTTTTCAATTTCCTCTTTTCCATTGCTTTCTGACACTTTACTTAACTCATTATTCAGGAGTTTGGTTAATTCGGTTTCCTTCTGTCTTTCTAATTTTCTGACATTTTTGCTGTATTCTATTGAAAATGTCTTTATTTCCCACTTAACACTGTCCCACCATACTCTTTTCTCTTCCCTATACATTCTATTAATTTTGCTTTCTTCCACAATCCCTTTAATACTTTCCTGATATGCATTACTCTTTAAAATCTTTGCATTTAAAACCCACACTCCCCCTCCCCTTTTCACACTTGAAGAATCTAATGTTAAAAATAAGAGAGAATGATCACTAAGACCAACTCGTTTATAATAAACATTAGTAATATTCCCTTGCATTTCCTCTGTACATAAAATATAATCAATCCTACTTTGTTTCAGTTCTTTTAAAACAAATTGTCTTCTTGAAAATTGCCTACTCGTTCTATTTCTTTCTCTCCACACATCAATCAATTTAAAATCCCCCATCAGTTTGTTCAACTCCTCCCTTCCCTTATCAGTCTTAAAAACCATATTACTTGCTAAGTCTAATTCTGTAAAAACAGTATTAAAATCCCCCATTAAAATCACCCTTTCATTAATTCTTACATTTGCAGATATTGTTTTAAAAAATTCCACCTTTTGCTTTTCTTCATTTGGAGCATGTATGTTACATATTGTACATCTCTCATTTCCTTTTTCTATTTCAACAGCTAAACATTTCCCTGCTCCATCATTAAACACCACACTTTCTTTTTCACACACCTCTCTTCTTATTAAAATAGCAACCCCTTTCCCAGTTTTCTCTGTACCATTATTACAATGTATATTCCCATCCCATAAATTTTCAAACCTTTTAACACAATAATTTTTCCAATTCGTTTCTTGTAATACAAATACATCCACCCCTCTACATAATTCCCTCATATTTTCAAATTTCTCCACATCCATTAAACCTCGTGCATTAAATGAAACAACTCTTAAAAACATAAAAACAATATAAAATAAATAATTAAAACATTTCATTTTTTTTTTCAGTCATGCTCCATATCTCTCAGTACATCAAATCTGTTCTCACAACCCTCCTTGTCTTTTAATATTCCTTGCCTTAAAAATCTTTTCTTTGCAATGTCTATATTGGGTGTTACCTTTAAAGTTCTTCTTCTTTGTATTCCTTCTCGTTCTTTCCTACGTTTCTCTTCTCCTTTTCTCTCCATTCTCCTCTCCTGATAACCTTCCTCGTCGTTTTGTTGTTCCCCATGTTCCTCGCTCATATCCATAGTCTTTTGCACAGTCCATTGAGATGTTGTTATTTCTCCATCTAGTTCTTTCTTCTTTTCTCCTGTGTCCCCCTGATGTTCTTTCTCTCCATTGTCCTCTCTCAGTCCACAGTGTTTCTCTTCTCCTTTTCTCTCCATTCTCCCCTCCTGATAATCTTCCTCATTGTTTTTTTGTTCCTCCTGTTCTTTGCTTATTTCCATGGTCCTTTGCACCGTCCCTTGTGATATTGTTTTTTCTCCATCATTTTCTTTTTCCTCTCCTCCTGTGTCTGCTTGATGTTCTTCCTCTTCATTTTCCTCTCCCAGTCCACAATCTTCCATCTCCTTGTTTAAAACATTGTCCATCTCGGTTTCCCTCTGCTTTTGCCCACCCACATTAACAACCATATCTGTTTCTTGTTCACTACTATTTTCTCCCTCCCCCATCCAACATTCGCACCTCACCAACACTTTCCTACATTCCGGGCACTTCACTGCATTGCAGCTTCTTGCCAAGTGCCCCTGCTCTTTGCACTGGTAACAAATAAAGTCCGGGCAATCTTTAAATACATGTCCTGGATCCATACACAATCTACAGGTTTTCACCTGCCGATCGTGTATAATCCGAAAGTACTGTGTGCCCTCAGCAGTCTCAAACTTGCTGCTATATGGTAGAGATACAACTTCCTTTGGGAACCTGACCTTTACATATCTCGTACCATCTGCTATTTCAGTACCCGGATATGTTCTTCTCTTAATGTTGGTTGAGGGAGTTACACCCCATGCCTCCAATTTATCTAATATATCCTGGTCATCAACATATGCAGGCAAATGCATGAAAGAAACAACATATTCTCTTACTTGTAGCTTTCTAATCTCACAAAATTGTTGCTTGATTCTTAGTCCATCCTCTAGCTTTTCACACTCCTCCTCATTTGATAATGTGATCTCGAATTCTTTGCCTTGTCTTGGTCTTATCGCCAAAATCTTTCCTCCTCCAATTTTTTCATTCACTTCTTTGATAATATCCTGCACCGATCCATCTCTCACCTCTGCCAGATCCACAATTACAGTTGCTTCCTTTGAATAAATAATCATTTTCTTTGCCTCGTTGTATCCAAGCCGTTGTCCTGTAGTGTTTTCCGTGTCAAAGTCCCTGCGTCTTTCTCCTGCCATTTCCTTGTTCATTTCCATGTAATCAGTCCAATTTTGAAAAAATAACAAAAAAAACCCTCCAAAAATAAAAATCCTCCCCAGACAGCCTAGGCTGCTGGGAAGTGTTTGAACTTAAAAACAAAACAAAACAGAAAAACAGAAAAAAAGCTAACTTTAAACAAAAAATGGGTTTACAAACAACAATGGTGAGCCTACTCTCACCCACTACTGCCACCTCACTTCCTGCTAGCACTCTAGCGTTGCCAGGTTGGTATGGCCGTAAGCGAAGTCTGCTGCAAAGAGAGGGCTATTTAAAGAGCAGCCAATCTTATCGCCAGTACATTATATAAGTAGGAAAGAAAGCCCAAAAGCTTAAAGCACCTGGTATTCCTAGGCAGTCTCTCATCAAAGTACTAACCAGACCTAAACCTGCTAAGATTCAGAGATCGGGCATTGACTCTATTTTTTGGCAAAATTATTATATACTAAGTGAAAAATGTCCAAAAAGCTTACAGCACCTGGTATTAACAGGCAGTCTCCCATCCATGTACTAACCAGGCCCAAACCTGCAAATATTCAGAGATCGGGCATTGACTCTATTTTTTGGCAAAATTATTATATACTAAGTGAAAAATGTCCAAAAAGCTTACAGCACCTGGTATTAACAGGCAGTCTCCCATCCATGTACTAACCAGGCCCAAACCTGCTAAGATTCAGAGATCGGGCATTGACTCTATTTTTTGGCAAAATTATTATATACTAAGTGAAAAATTTCCAAAAAGCTTACAGCACCTGGTATTCCCAGGCGGTCTCCCATCCAAGTACTAACCAGGCCCAAACCTGCAAATATTCAGAGATCGGGCATTGACTCTATTTTTTGGCAAAATTATTATATACTAAATGAAAAATGTCCAAAAAGCTTACAGCACCTGGTATTCCTAGGCAGTCTCTCATCAAAGTACTAACCAGACCTAAACCTGCTAAGATTCAGAGATCGGGCATTGACTCTTTTTTTTTTTTTTTTTTTTTTTTAATGAAAGATTATTATATAATTCGTGAAATTTTCCAAAAAGATTAAAGCACCTGGTATTCCCAGGCAGTCTCCCATCCATGTACTAACCAGGCCCAAACCTGCAAATATTCAGAGATCGGGCATTGACTCTAT